>NC_092875.1:326881262-327181262 GCF_028372415.1 Notamacropus eugenii | reverse complement strand
CAGGGTCAGACAGCAAGTAAATGCCTAAGGCTGGATTTGAACTCAGGTCTTTCAGACTCCAGACCTTCCTGATGCTTTATCAACTGTCAACGACTTGCATGATATGATTATAATATAATATAATAAATATAATATAACATCTTGTTACTGAGTCATTTCAGTTGTGTCTGACTCTTCATGAACCCATTTAGGGTATTCTTGGCAGAAACACTAAAATGGTTTGCCATTTCCTTCTCTAGCCCATTTTACAGATAAGGAACTGAGGCAAACAAGTATGTGACTTGTCCAGGGTCATAAAGCTAGGAAGTATCTGAGGGCAGATTTCAACTCAGGAAGATGAGTCTTCTTGATTCCAAACTCAGTCCTCTATCCTCTGCATGACCTAGCTGCCCTATAATATGACATAATGTAATATAACATCTTCATACACATTATTAGAGTGAGTGTTCACTTTATTAGAGTGAATATTCCTTCTACTGATGTGGACCATACTTCCTTCTTACCTGAGTGGATAGCTTATTTCACAATTTACATTACTGGAAAAAAACTGTATCACTTGGTGAACAACCTCTTGGTAATGATATATGTGTATATATTCTTTTTTTTCCTTACCTTAAGAACAATGTGGAAAGCACTATTCCAAGAAGTACCAGATACTACAGTGCTGGGGAAGGATGGAGAGAGAAAGGGCAGCAATTTTGAGAGCAGGGTCAGGTTAGTCAGGACAGGGTTTCAAGGTGAGGGCAATACAGTGGTACGAGGAGATGATGATGCCTAGGAGGAGCAGAGAGAGAGAGAGAGAGAGAGAGAGAGAGAGAGAGAGAGAGAGAGAGAGAGAGAGAGAGAGAGAGAGAGAGAGAGAGAGAGAGAGAGAGAGAATGAGAATATGAGAATGAGCAAGGAGACTGAGCAGGAGGGCATGGCAAGTAAAGTGGGGTGGCGCAGTCCAGCTCATCGGTTACCTTGTCCAGGAACCACTCTGGTCGGTTGCCCAGCCCATCCAGTCGCATCCGCATCTTTGTGAATGGGGCAATGTCATCAATCTCCATCACGAAAGTGTCATTCTGTCCTCGCTCAAACCTGTGGGCATGGGGGTAATAATAATCAGACAATATTTCTAGGGTGTTTTCTAATTACAGATCTATTTCTACACATTAGCACATTTGATCCTTGCAAAAGCTTTGCTGTAGGCAATATGTATATTCTTATCCCTATTTTACAGATGAGTAAATAGAAGTTCTAGGCTGGATTGTGATGAGAGCAACTCACAAAGGCTGTCTAGGAAGCATTAGCAGGAAGAGTTTAGTCTGTCAGAGGATAGAATAACCTTACCAATGAAGCCTTACATCTTTTTGAATTCTTATTTTACTTCTCATGTGTTTGGATTTTTTCATTCTAACTGGACTTCTTTCTCTGAGGCAAGAGACTACAAAGAGCAGGACAGTGTAGTAGAGCCAAGTACTACTCCCCATCCCCCATCTAGCTTCCCTTCATGTGGCTTAAGGTGGATATCACATCTCTTGATAGTTTCCATAAGCTAATTCCCCACTCAGAAAATATAAGATCATAGAACTTTGTTCATAGAAGGTGCCCTGGAAATTTTTAGTCTTTATTTGCCTTTAATTCTTGCCACTTTTCATTTAGTCATTGTCTGGAGACAGCATCATACACACACTCACTCCCACACAATCACACGCACACACATCCAGTAAAAAGGTGGGGGAAAATGTTCATTTTTAAAAAGAGAAGGAGCAGTTTAAGTTTTACCCTAATCTACCATTACTTTGTGAAATTCATTTAAGTCCCAGTTCACTTTCCCCCTGCACAGAACAGAATTCTCCCTTGTCTGTGGGTGACTCCTCACCATCTTGTTCCATGTCCTTCTTTTGTGGTAATGGGACGCTTAACTCCACCTTTCCTTCCAACCACTCAGCTTTCTCTTGGGCTCTAAGAAGGCCCAGGGGGGTTTAGCCCTGGGCTTCTGCCAGTCTTGGGTGGGGAGACTTTATTCATTGCACCTGAAGGATTTGATTCAATAGCCACTGGAGAAGAACCTCTGCTTGCTGATTCTTCTCCTAATATAGGGAGCTTTGGGGCAGTGATATAGCAAGACTGACTTGCCCAAGGAGTTTGTATTCAATGTCCCCCAGTGTCTATTTGTTCCTATGGCCCCTCTCAAGTGCCGATGTTTTTTTGTTCTGGTCCCTTTTCCCTCCTCCCACTCTCAGGAAAGACCTTAAAATGCCAAGCCAAGGACTGACCAATCCTGGAGCAGGTTTCCCTCAGCGGTGGACATTTATTTTACTGACGATTAAAACTTTAAGAGCAAGAGATGAAGACAGGAGAGTGGAACTTCCAGTTTGGCCGAGAATATGGCTGGAAAAACTTAGAGTGCTGAAATATCCTGGGTAACTGAAATCACCATTTAAGATAGTGGCTGACTCTACTTATAGGCCAGGCTGGCTCTAGCACTACCCTGGTATACCTGGGGTGGAACAGATGGTGTGTCTGCATTGAAATACCATGGAATGGAGTGAAAAGAGGTCAGACTCTCCTCTCACCTCTACCCTAGATGTCCAGTGTTTTCCAAGCTAAGTTTTTTGTATCCTGTACTCAGAGATTATAGTCTAGATGAGGAGACAAGCTATACAAATACGAAAAACTAAGATCAGTACAAGACAGTATAGGATTAGAACCAAATGAATGGTATGAACAGTGGCATAGGATCAGAGATCATGGTGGACTAGGTTGGTGAGACATTAAGCTACTCCTTGAAAAGAAGGTAAGATATGGATAAGTGTTGGTACCCTGACAAATTCCACCCCAACTCCTACCCCCGCTGACATGCACGTTATTTTGCCCAATAGAATGGAAGATCCTCAAGGGCAGAGACTGTTCCATTTCTATCTTTGTGTCCCCAGCACTTAGTATGGTACCCGGCACATGGTAAGCAGTTAACAAGTGCTTAGTGATTGAGAGATTGATTGATGGACATTCCAAACAAGGTCAATAGCATGAAGAAAGGTGTAGAATCAGGACTGGACCAGGTATTTGGGAAAGAAAAGGATGAAGAAAAAAGACTGAGTCAAGGATGTGTGGAAAGGAGCAGTAGATGAGAATATAAGAACAAAAGAAGGATGGGGCCAGGTTGTGGAATATCGAAGATTAGTGCCTCTGCATACCGAGCTTTCTTTTTATCCAACTGCACCTCTTCTGTACTCCCATTCACACCATAAAGTGTCATAAAAATGTTGGAATCGGTGCCACCTCCAACGATATCACCTGTCCAGACGGTCATCTCATACATGATCTGCCAAAAGAGCAAAGGTTGGTTTAAGATTCTTCCATAAAATCGCACGAACAGTTTGAGAAGTATAAGGAATCTCAGCAGCTATTTAGTCCAACCCAAACCCCAAAGCAATCCCCATTGTAACACATCCAACAAGTGATCATCCAATCTCAGCTCAAAGATCTCCATGGAGAGGAAACTCATCACCTCCAACATAGCCCATTCTATTTTTGGATAGTTCTAATTTTTAGGAAGATTTTCCTGATATCAGACCTCTTTGCAACTTCTCCCTGCTCAAAAGACTCTTAAGATATGTTCCCTCTCCTATGTGATCTTATGTGCTTTTCATCTGTATACATCTTGTCTCCCCATCTCAGTTTTGAGCTTCTGGAAGGCAGGGACTAAGTCTCTTCCTCAGGCTAGCACACTGTGCAATTCCTGTTGCACTTAGTTTTTTGCAACACATACTCTTGAAAAATTATGTGAATCAAGTTTTTAAAAATTGCATTCCACTTTGAAACCAGGGAATTTGCTATCCTTTCATTTATTCTACAAATAACCAATATGTGTGTTCATCCTTCGTTGCTGAAGAAAACCATGCCATCAGAGAAATAATGACATGATTTGCACTTGACTTTGTTTTGAGTGAGGGAGGGCTGTGCAGGTCACCAGCCTCACTTCTCCTCCAGAGCCTTCTGAATCCACTGACCAGATATTCATCAGAATGACTGGAGATGACCCAGGATGAGGCAGTTGGGGTTAAGTGACTTGCCCAAGGTCACACAGCTGGTGAGTGTCAAGTGTATGAGGTGAGATTTGAACTCAGGTCCTCCTGACTCCTTCATTGGTGCTCTATCCGTTGCCCCTACAAATAACCAATAAATGCTTAGTGAACATGTACTATGTGCAAGGTCCTATGTGAGGTGAACTACTTAGTTTTTCTGCTTCTATCTTTACCACCTAGAAGACTCCCTGGTTTATACTAGGCATTCACTAAATATTTGTTAAATTGAATTAAACTCATCAATGTATTTTTTTTTTGTAAAGTGAAGAATTTTCCTGGACTATATGAGATTTGCTTAAAGCGGGGCACACTGACAATACTGTGGACCTACTGAGCCACTACCTGATTAATGGTAGGAATATCCCTAAGAGCAAATGCAGGTAGATTCACTCTCTATGATATCACCTTAGTTGGGAATATCCTGGTCACAAAAATATCAATTCTCTTATATGAATTGATGCTGAGTGAGAGGAGCAGAACCAGGAGAACATTGTACACAATTACAGCCACATTGTGCAATGACTAGCTTTAATAGACTTGGCTCTTCTCAGCAATGCAAGGTTCTAAGACAACTCCAAAAAGCTCATGATGGAAAATGCTATCCACATCCAGAGAAAGAATTATAGAGTCTGAATTGAAGCAAACCATTTGCTCTCTCTCTTTTTTGTTTTGTTTCTTCTTTCTTGTGGTTTATTCCTTTGGTTTTAATTCTTCTTTATAACATGACTAATGTGAAAATATGTTTAATATGAATGTCTATGTAGAGCCTATATCAGATTGCATGCCATCTTGGGGAGGGGGCAGGATAGGAAGTGGGAGAAAATTTAAAACTCAAAAGCTTGTTCAACTAAATGTTATAAACCAAGAAAAAAAACCAACCAAAAACAAAACTAAACATAATATTGGGATTATTTATACTTGATTATAGTCATTCTCTCTTGAAATTATCTTATATTACTTTGTGATTTGAAAGTATGCTACATTTACCTAGTATAATATAAGTTCCTTGAAGGCAGGGAGTTTTTATTTTTGTTTTTTCTCCCTCTTCTTTTCATGTGCAGCATAGCGTTTGTGACAAAAACTAGGTATTTAATAAAAGATTTCTGAATTTTAAAAAAGTGTTAGTTCCGGAAGTATTACTGTGGCTATTATTTAAAAAGATGTTTGTTATGAGTTATGTCTGTATTAAGGTTTGTGAAATTATTTCGTTTGATCCTCATAATAGCCCTAGAAGGTAAGTGTTTATTATTATCCCCATTTTATAGATGAGGAAACTGAGTCTGAGAGAGGTTAAGGGACTTGTCCATGGCCATACAGCTAGGAAATGTCTAAGACCAGATTTGAAATCAGGATACCTATGTACCTAAGACACAAATGCTGGACTTTAGCAATAACCTCCTTATTGGTCTCCCTCCTTCAATTCTCTCCCCTCTTCAGCACACCCTACACATAGCTGCCAATGATATTCCTAAAGTACACGTGAGGAACCTGCACCCTGGAGGCCCCATGTGGCCTTCTAGGTCCTTGGATGTGGCCTTTTGTCTGAGTCCAAGTTTTACCAAACAAATCCTTTAATTTAGGGTATTTGTTCTGTGAAGGTAGACTCCAGGCCACGGTTCCCCACCTCTGTCCTAGAGTATGTGTCTATCCATGTTATTCCACTATAAAAGGAGCTCCTGTGGCTCCCAGTTTCCTCCAGAAAAATATACAAATTCCTCCATTTGACTTTTAAAGTCCTTCATAATCTCTTTCCAGTTTACCTTCCCAAACTTATTACATATAATTTTCCTTCACATATTCTATAGTATAACCAAACTGGCCTACTTGCTGTTCCTCACGCAAAACATGCTATCTCCCATATACATACCTTTGCACTGGGTATATCCAATGCCTAGAATGCCCTCTCTTCTTAGTTCTGCCTCTTAGTACCCCTAGCTTCCTTTAAGACACAAATCAAGTGTTCCATCCAATTGCTAGGGTTCTCCCCTCAGAGTATCAATAGTAACTGTTGCTATTTCCCCCCAGTCTGATGTCTTTCTTTTTCTTTGCCTCATTAAAGGAGCCATGCCCTGGCTACTCCTTAGACAGGTCTATTCAACGAATGGGCATTACCTCACCCCAAGTGATTGCCTGAATAGACCTTGGTCTAAAGGGGTCAAGGTCTCCCAGTGCATCCTGCATCATCTCCAGTCATCTTGATGAATATCTGGTCACTGGATTCAGATGGCTCTGGAGGAGAAGTGAGGCTTGTGACCTTACACAGCCCTCCCTCACTCAAAACAAAGTCAAGTGAAAGACATGTCATCATTTCTCTGATGGCATGGTCTCCTACGGCAATGAAGGACAAACACAACTTTGCATATATTTTTTTTTTACTTGTCTGTGCATACATAGTTTTTTCCCATTAAAATGTAAGCTCCTCAGGTGGAACCAAGACGGCAGAGTAGAGGCAGCAACCCAACTGAATTCTCCCAACATTCCCATCCAAACAACTTTAAAATAATACCTCAAATCAAATTTTGGAGCAAGAGAGCCAAATAAAAGTCAAGATGAGACATTTTTTTCCAGCCTAAGATAACTTAGGAGAGTTCTGGACACCTGAGTGGAAGATGATCCAGAGTGCCTGAAATGGCAGCAATAGTAGTGACCCTTGGAGATGGCCATGACAGTGGCAGCAACAGCAGCTTCAGAAACTCTCAGCTCAGAAAACATAAGGGGGTCAGTCAACTGATAGAAAGAGATTACAGGGGACTCTGTTGGAACTGGGATTGAGTGCTGTTGCCACTCTATTACCCATACATATTTCTGGGTTACAATTTAAGGACAAAGAAGAGCCTTTGCAGTTGATCACAAAGGAGTAGAAGAGGCAGAGAGGATCATTATTTCTTGTGACTACAGCAAAGGAACTGGACCATAAAAAGCTACTATGGTGATAGGGAAGACCAAGTAATAAACTTAGAAGAAAACAATAATATGAAAATAGTTATAACCAAAGCCTCAAAGTAAAGTGCTAGTTGGAACTAAGCTCATCCAGCATTTCTGAAAGAGTTAAAGAAAGAGACAAGAGTGGTAGAGGAAAATTTGGGAAAAGAATTGAGAGTGATTCAAGAAAATTACAAAAAAAGAATTAATTGCTTGGTAAAAGAGGCACACAAAATACTGAAGAAAATAACAACTTAAAAAGCAGACTTGTTCTAATGGTAAAAGAAGTACAAAAATTCACTGAAGAAAAGAACTTCATAAAAATCAGAATTGGCCAAATGGAAAAAAGAGGCACAAAAGTTCACTGAAGAAAATAATTCCTTAAAAATTAGAATTGGACAAGTGGAAGGTGATGACTCCATGTGACACCAAGAAACAATAAAACAAAGTAAAAAAATGAAAAAAAATAGAAGAAATATAAAATATTTCTTCAGAAAAAACAAATTTCCTGGAAAATAGAATGAGGAGAGTTAATTTAAGTATTATTGGACTACCTGAAAGCCATGACCAAAAAAAGAGCCTAGATATCATATTTCAAGAAATTATCAAGGAAAACTGACCAGAGGGTAAAATAGAAATTGAAAAAATCCACCAATCACTCCCAAAAGGAAAACTCCCAGGAATATTGTATAGTCAGATTCCACAGCTCCTAGGTCAAGTAGAAAATATTGCAAGAAACCAAAAAGAAATAAGTAATAAATATTGTAAAGCCACAGCCAAGATCAGACAAAATTTAGCAGCTTCCACATTAAAGGAGCAGAGGGCTTGGAATATGATATTCTGGAAGGCAAAAGAACTAAAATTACAACCAAGAATAACCTACCCAGTAAAACTGAGTATAATCATCTGGAAGGGGGGAAATGTATATTTCATAAAATAGAGGACTTTCAAACATTCTTGATGAAAAGACCAGAGCCGAATAGAAAATTTGACATTCAAACACAAGATGTTCAATAGAAGTATTAAAAAGGTAAACATGAAAGAAAAATCATAAAGGACTCAAAAAGGTTAAGCTGTTTACATCCCTTTATGGGAAGATGATATATGTAATGCCAAAGACCATTATCATTTTTAGGGCACTTAGAAGGAATCTACACAGACAGAGGGCATGGATGTTAGTCAATTATGTTGGGATGATCTCCAAAAAAAAGAAGGCCTGAGAAAGAGGGATGCATTGCAATAAGGGGTAAGGGAGAGATAGAATGGAGAAAATTATCTCACATAAAAGAGGTGCACAAGGAAGAACTTTTACAGGGAGGGGAAAATGGAGAGGTGACGTGGTAGGCATTACTTGAACCTCACTCTCATTGGATTGGTTCAAAGAGATAAATATATATATACTCATACTCAGTTGGACATAGAAATCTATATTAACCAAGAGGAAAATAAGAGAGGAAGGGGATAAAAGAAATGGGGGAGGGAAAGAGAAAAGGGAGGGTGGTTAAGAGAAAAGTAGTGAGAAGCAAAATAGACTTTTGAGGAGGGATAGGATTTCAAAAAAAAAAAAGGGATAAACAGAAGAAAATAGAGTGGAGGGGAATACCAAGTTAGTGTGTGAATGTGAGTGGGATGAGCTCACTCATAAAGCAGGAGTGAACAGCAGATAGAATTAGAAACAAGAATCCAACAGTTTGTGGTTTACAAGAGACACACTTGAAACAGAAAGATGTACACAGAGTTAAAATAAAGGATGGAACAGAATTTATTATGCTTCCGTTGAAGTGAAAAAGGCAGGGGTACTAATCACAGTCCCTAACAAAGCAAAAGAAAAAATCAACCTAATTAAAAAAATAAACAGGAAAACTTACATTTTGCTAAAGGACAATAACATAAACAGTGAAGTAATATCAAAAGATTTTTACAGCAAGTTTTTGTGATAAAGGCCTAATTTCTCATATAGAGAGAGAACTGAGACAAATTTGTAAAAATAAGAGCCATTCAACAATTGATAAATTATCAAAAGTTATAAATAGGAAGTTTTCAGAAGAAATCAAAGCTATCTATAGTCATATGAAAAATGTTCTAAATAACTAGTGATTAGACAAATGCAATTTAAAACAATTCTGAGGCACCATCTCATACCTATCAGAAATGTCAAACAGAGGGTTTGTAGAAAAATAAGTACACTAATAAGCTGTTGGTGGAGTTTTGAACTGGTCCAATCATTCTGGAAAAAAATTTGGAGTTATGCCCAAAAACTGTGAATACCCTTTGACCCAACAATACCATTACTAGGTCTGTACCCAAAAGAGATGAAAGAAAAAGGAAAAGAATCTATATGTACAAAAATATTTATAATAGCTCCTTTTGTGGTGGCAAATAATAGGAAATTAAGAGGATGCTCAATAACTGGGGAATGTCTGAGGCAGGTGATTTTGATGGAGTACTATTATGCTATAAAAAATGACAAGGAGGGTGGTTTCAGAAAAACCTGGAGAAGACCTATATGAACTGATACAAAAGTGAAGTGAGAAGAACCAGGAAAACATTATGCTTAGTAATAGCAATGTTGTAATGATGATCAATTGTGAAAGATTTGACTACTCTGATCAATATAATTATCCAAGACAGTTACAAAGGACTCATGATGAAAAAACACTATCCACCTCTAGAAAGAGAACTGGTGAACTCTGACTGCAAATTGAAACATAATTTTCTTGTTTTCTTTATTTTTCTTGCTTTTTTCCCATAATATGGAAATGATTTGAATGATTTCATATGTATAATTGATATATTACTTTCCTTCTCAGTGGGGAAAGGTGGAGGGGTGAGAAGGAGGGAGAGAATTGGAATTCAAAATTTAAAAAGAATGTTAAACATAAATGATTTTTAAAAATTTAAAAAGGAAAAATATAAACTCTTTGAGGAAAGGGACTATTCATTTTTGTCACTGTATCTACTACCAGTATGCTGCCTGGAACATAGTGAATACTTAATAAATGCTTGTAGAATTGAAGTGAGTTGACGTAGATCCTACCCTCCGCTGTAGTCTGCACATGGGAAGTAATTCTTATGGCAGAGAGACTATCAGATATGAATAATAAGATTATTTGTAGCTCTGTTTATACAGCACCTTAGTGTCTACCAAGTGCTTATAAGCATTATTTCATTTGTTCCTCAAAATATCCCTGTGAAGCCAGCACTATTATTGCCCTCATTCTTGGGATAAAGAAACTGAGACTTAGAGATATTAAGAGGAGAGATTAAGAGACATGCCCACAGTCATACAGTAGTGACTGAGACAGAATTTGAACTCAGATTTTCCTGATGTCAAGCTGAATATAACCTTGGACATGTCACTTAAACTCTGCCCCTCAGTTTCCTCATGTGTAAAATAAAAGTGTTGGATTAGATGGCCTGTAAAGTTCTTCCAAATTTAAGTGTATGATTCTGAGTCCATGAGCACCTTACATATTTGACTGTGCTGGAGAATAAGATGTATATTGCCTATGTATCTTCCAGATAACTTAAGATAAACTTAAAGAGATAAAAGAATATACCTTTAAGTGATGAGTTTTTTAAGTTAATCATTTTAATGATTTAATGAAAATCTTTCAAAAATACCTTACATATTTCCGTGCCTTATTAAGCATAGTACACTGAAACAAACCTAATCTTTTCTTGGTGACTAAAGTCATTTGCATAAGTTTTATGTTGCTCTTTAATGTCCTTGGAATCAATTAAGGTATGTATGACAGTGTGCCTGCTTACACACTAAATAGTGCCAGTCTTCTGGACCCTCATTATCTGTTCTTCCATCTCCTCCCTTGCTCTCAGACTATGACTTCCTTATTGACCTCAAGTGCCTCTGGGAGCCCCCAACTCACTTTTAAGTCTGCTTCTATTCTAATCTTGTTAAATCTGTAGCCTTGTTTTACACACATCACTAAGTCTATAAGGTTCTGGGCGGGCACCTGAGAGGTTGAGGAGGCTTGTAACAAGCTAACTCATCATAGCTGAGAAGTCTTTTTAGTTATTTTTCATTTCTGGGCTTCTAGCTATATACTGTAGATGATATTAGAAGGTGGCCTAGTATGGAAGGTAGAAGATGTGGTTTCTTGCACTGGTTAATTTCCTGGGTGAGTTTATGTAAACCACTTCTTTTCTTTGGTCATCAGTCTTCTTCTCTGTAAAATACGTGGAATAGAGCAGGTGCTTTCTAGGCCTTCTTCTAACTCTGAATTCTATGATTGTAAGTCCAACTTCCAGAGAAGAAAGGTTGTTATAGCTTAATATAAAGAGTTAAAATATCAATATAATCAAGGGCTAGGTTGCCCAGTCCGGATCATACACACCACAGGAATTTAGAGAGGCAGAGAGAAAGGACTGGACCATTCACAGTGCTTAGCACAATGTGTGGCACATGGTAGGTACTATACAAATGCTCATGTCCTTCCCCATTCAGGGAAGAGGTCAGACTTAAGTTGGGCCTTGAAGATCAGGCTGGACCTTTCAAGAAAAACAGAAAAGAGGGAGAAGGTCATTTCTCTGACAGAAGATAGCTTGATCAAACTCACAGGTGTCCCACTATTTCGGCTGCCATGTAAACAGACGGGCATTTAAATAAACAAGGAAACAAAAAAAATCCAACAGGGTGATTCAGCGTCTCTTGGGAGAACCAGGTATGAGATGGGAAGAAAATAGGGTTCTGACCATCTGAGCTCTTAGAAGCCCTGAATTTGTTTTTCCTTCCTTCTCTCTCTCTCTCTCTCTCTCTCTCTGGCTCAATTTCAGGAAAGATGTGTTCCTGAGATCTTGTATTCAAACTGAGTGCCTTTCATTCATTCAAGCTAAATGTCCTGGGAAAACAGCTACTGAAAGCCAAATGATAATTTTGTCAAGGGAAGGACTCTGGTATAAATCCAGGTATTCACACACCAGACTTCCTTATGCTGAGTTACACCTGTAGTGTGTCTCTCTATGCACGTGTGTACAGGTGCACACACTCACGCATACACACATGTCAGTAATGATTATTTTGCCAAGGGAAGAACTCCTCTGTGAATCTAGATGTTCACACACCAGACTTGCTTATAACAAGCAACACCTGTAGTATATCTCTCTATGCACGTGTGTGTAGGCATACACACATACACACATGCTCACACATGCATGTATATCAGTAACTCAGCATCAGGGCTGAAGGACAGGAATGAACAATGCAAGTTCTGGCAGTGTCTATCACATTTCAGAGGAGAGTTTCCCATCCCTACAGACTGAGGGTGTGAAGCAACACCAAGACTTGGATTGCACCACTTGGCAGGTCCATGTGCTGATGCTCCTGCCTACCAGTGTTTCCATTAGGGACCTCTTTTTTGAGGGCCCAATAACTCAGTCCTTTCATTTGAATCTTTTGGAATATAACCAGGAAGGTCTTGGCTCTGGTATAACCTCACTCTTCCTACTTTCCAGAGCCATTTTTGATGTTCAAAACCATGGGTAGAGGGGCACAGGATTGGACCCTCATCTATAGAACCATTTGAATACCAAATTTGACATTCAGAGCTGATGACAATCTAGTTCCAATCTACCTGTCCAGCCTCAGCTTATGCTACTTCCCTTTATGAATTATATGCTGTCCAACCACTCTCTATCTCCATCCTACCATCCCCCCAATTCTCAGCTTTTGTTCATTCCATAACCTTCCTCCGCTTCTTGTAATAGTCTCAATCTCTTCCCCTTCTCTGTAGTTAAAGAACCATCCCTTCAAAGGCCAATTCAGCTGCTACCTCCTCAGTGAAGCCATTCCGTGACTCCCATTTCCCCTTCAAGAGCAAATTATTTCTTTCTCCCCATCTTTCTAATAACAATTTACCTATTCTTTCTACTTGGATCATTTTGGTGCACTTTTCCTTACCTTCATTAGATTATAAGCTCCTTGAGAACAAGTCATACGATTTTTTTGTGTGTGTAGGGCCTAGTACAATGCCTTGCACATAACATAGGCTCACAGACTCATCAATGTGGAGCTGGAATGGACTTCATAAGTCACCTGGTCTGACCTCTCACTCACTAGATAAAGAAAATGAAACCAGTGGTTTTAAGTTAATTAACTCAAGTTATTCAGGTAGGAGCAGCATAAGAGTTGGGACTTGAACCTAGGTCTTCCAAAGCCAATTTTTTGGTTGTTTCTCTGTTTTTCTAGTTTATCACATTACCCCTGATAGGAAGTGCTTAATGATGTTTACTAAATGACAACACTGTTGTACTTTCTGGGCATCTGATCACAGCAAAGTGGATCGAATAGCTCTGGAGTAGGAATCAAGAGGGTTGAGATCTGATTTGGCTATATCCTAAGCTTAAGTAAAGCCCCAGGTTAAGAGTGGGAAAGTCAACTTAACCACAAATTCACGGTAAGTCAAAACAAGAAAGAACTTACTGATCTTATAGGCACTCATTGAACTCATATAGGTAGAGCTGGAATGAGACTTCAGAGGTCATTTTGTCTGACTTGGGGGCAGCTAGGTGGTGCAGTGTACAGAACACCAGTGCAGGAATCAGGAGGACTTGAGTTCAAATTTCACCTCAGACACTTGACACTCACTAGCTGTGTGACTTTGGGCAAGTCACTTAACCCTAATTGCCTCATCCTGGGTCATCTGTAGTCATCCTGATGAATATCTGGTCAGTGGATTCAGATGGCTCTGGAGGAGAAGTGAGGCTGGTGACCTGCACAGCCCTCCCTCACTCAAAACAAAGTCAAGTGAAAGTCATGGCATCATTTCTCTGATGACATGGTCTTCTTCGGTAATGAAGGACAAACACACACTCATCTGACTCACTCATTTTATACATGAAGAAGTTAGAAAGTGATTTGGCCAAAGTCACATAGATGGCAAGTTTCTGTAGTGGGATCATTCTTAGAGGTTCTCTAGTTTTAATAGACCCATTTTACAGGTGAGCAAATTGAGTGCCAGAGATGTGAAGGACTTTCCTACAATAACCTGTGACAGGTGGTTAGTGACAAAACCAGGAGCAGAATGTCACATCTTTTGGTTTCTAGTCCAGTGTTCTTCCCACTTCTCAATTCTACCTCTCATAGAAAAATGCTTATTGAGTACCTGTGCAAAGAGAACCAAACTCTATAGAGTCTTGGAGTTTTTACTTTATACTGGGCTCCACAGGAAGCTATTGAAAGGGTTTAAGTAAGGAAATTATAGAGTAATAAAATTTTAAGAATCAAAATTATCAACTATTAAAGCTAGGCTTCGATAAATTGATCAATGAATAAGCATTTATCAATTGATCATTATGCATCAGGCAATACTAAGTCCTGGGGATACAAAGCCAAAAGTAAAACCACCTCTGCCCTCCAGGAACCTGGAGATCCCTTCAATCCAACCCTCTTTATTTTAGAAATGAGGACATAGGTGATCCTAGAGACAAAAGGAATTGCCCAAGGTCACACAATTTTCATTAGTTCCAGAGCCAGGACTGACATCCAGGTCTATTAATTACAGCCTGGAACTCTCTATAATATCACATTTCCTATGATCAAATAAATCTGTTTTCTTATCCATCAATTTTGAATAATAATCTCTGCCACACCTACCTCATAGGATTTTTCTGAGTACCAAATGAGAATGTCTCACATTACAGATTAAAAAATTTAAAATATTCTACCAGGTGTAGTATTAATTAGGTAGAATCTAAGGGAGAGAGAGAGCCCTTGTCCTCTGTATAGACTGGGGACAGGAGAAGACCCAGGATTAGGTTGAAGCACCAATTCTCCCTCCTACTTCAGGATCATGTAAATATAAGTGTACATACATACACACACACACACACTTTAGGGTTCATATAGTTCCACCCTCTCATTTTACAAATGAGGAAACTGAGGCCTATTATCTATCCTATATCTTTATATACTATTATGAAGAGCTTACTTGTCCTTCCTAATATGTTTGGAAAGTAGGAAGGGCTGCTAGTGGTATAACCATTACCTATTTTGCAGGGTGGTTGTCAGGAAGGTGCTTTGCAAACATCAAAATACTATTTTCAATTCAACAAAATTTAGCATCTAGTGTGTGCCAGACCTAGGCCCAGGGATAAGAGTACAAACACGTCTCTGTCTGCAAGTAGCTTCTGCTAATGAGTTATCAATATTGTTACTTTAAACAATTTTTTATGTAGTTAGATAGAAATAGTTTAAGAACAATTTGTTTTCCTATTTTTATTTTACATTTAGTGTTCTCTGACCTTTTGCACAAATATATAAGATGATTGCTTTAAAATATTGAATCAAACTCAGTGGAAGCTTCTTTGGGACAATTCTAGTAGCAGATAGCACAACAGGGGTAACTGCTGGTCTCTCTATTTCTTCATTTCATGCAGTTTGGAGATTACGATTATTTGGTATGTCTAATAGATCAATATTATATCCAGGCAGTTCTGGGCAACAAAGCTATATGAAATGATACCCTAGTTTCAGCACAGTTTATTTGTTGAATTTTAAAGATATTTGGGGCTTTATGTTTGCAGTAAAGGGATTTGTCATCTGCTAGTTTATAAAGGCTAGTGAACTTCCAGTATGCGTATCTCTCTACCTTATCATGTATCACTAGATATTTGATAGATGCAAAGTGTTTGCAAGCTATAGTGACCCATATACAGTTTCTAATGTTTCATCGAATAATCTAAATCTATCAATAAATGAATTCCTTAAGAATAACCCTTCTGTAATTTCTGGTGGCAATGACCTGATCCTAAACTGATGGTAGAAACCTCCTTTTTTAAAATAAAGAAATCTTCATGACTTAGTCATTTGTTAAATGTGTGTGTGTGTTTGTCAACATTTTGTTGGTTTGATTTGTATAGTTGTCTATTAAAGCACCTTTTGATCCTACTCTTGGATCTTAGCTTCTTCATGAACTCTATATTCTGTACCTTCACACCAATATTCACAAACACAGCATCCAGGAGGTCAAAGACACTGGAAGTCAGACCATCACCGCGATCCTTGGCCAGCCAGCAGTTACAACGCAGAGTGTACATGCTCCCCTTGGTAGGCACAGCAACACACAACTCCTCTACCAGCCAGCAGCTCTCTGGAGAAGCTCCATCATGACCCAGCTATGAAACGACAAATAAACAGGAGGTGAATAGTGAAAAGAAATGTTATGGTCCAACCATCCTAGAAAGCAATTTGGAATTACACTAATAAAGTAAAATGTCCCTCCTCTCTTATCCAAAGATCCCACTGGTAGGCATATATCCCTAAGGACGACAAAGACAGAAAGGTAATATGCACACTGAAATATCTATGGCAACAATTTTGTGGTAGCAAAGAATTGCAAACAGAGTAGATGTCCATTGATTGGAGAATATCTAAACAAATTGTGATACATAAATGTAAAGGAATGTTACTGTTCTGTACAAAACAGTGAATATGAAAACTATAGGAAAACATCTAAAGACTTACATGAATTGATACAAAGTAAAGTAAGCAGAACCAGGAAAAACCATGTGCTCTGTTGACATGATCATAGGTATAACAAAAATGGGGGAGAGAGAGCAAAAGGGGGAAAATTGAATGCTTTATGATTATAATGACCAAGTTTGATCCTCCAAAGAGAAATATAGAAAACATACCTCCCTCCCTTCTTTGAAAAGATAGAGATTATGTGTATGGAAAATTGCTCTCTAGTATCAAATTCCACTTATGTTTATTAGTTTTGTTGAAATGGTTTTTTTTTCATTTTTTTCTCTTTCATTTTTTTCACTTTATTATAAGGAAACGTTTTCTGGAAAGGGGGAAAGGAGAGGGATATATTTAGAAATTGAGGTGATGTAAAAACAAAAGATAATCATGGTTTTTTTTAGAGAAAAGTGTCATAAAGTCAGAAACAAATGTCATAAAGCCACTGAACACAGTGGCAATTTTTTAAAAAAACCTTGAGTTAAATCAACAAATTGAGTATAAGCTAGGAGTCCCTAAGATCATGGAAACATAGAATGGTTCTTCTACTTGTTACCTGTGTGATCTCAGGCAAGTTGCTTAACCTCTCTGGGTCCTATTCTCCTCTGTAAAATGAAAGGTTGGATAAGATGTTCTCTAATTTCCTTTCCAACTCTAAATTTTACTATTCTGTGATTGACAGTGTTTCAAGGGACCTTAGAAGTCAGATGGTCTAACCCTTTCATTTTATAGATAAAAAATGACTGTCAAAGATGATGTTATAGTGACCAAGATCTGCCTAGGGCAAAATCATGGAGGAAACTGTATCTGTTTTCAGCACGCCAGCCTCCCTTGTCTGTGCCCATCACTCTTCTTCCTTTGAGGACTCCCCCTCAAGCCCTGGACACCCAAGGCTCTCATGCTGACCCAGTGCTCCCTGTTAGGGACAACAGGGAATCTGCCAGTTTGCTAACACACTACTCTGGATTTATTTGTTGTCTCCATCTTCCCTAAGATCTTAGAAATTCTTTTTTTAAAAAAAAAAAGAAGGGGAGGTAAGGGGTGCTTTACAGAGAAAGCAATACTTGACCTAAAAGAATATATTTATTAGGGCAGGATTTTGGTCTTCATGACATTGGACAGAAAGATATTTTCAGGTGTGTGTGTAGGTCTTCCCAGAATGGTTATGTCATATCACAAGATTTGTTTGCCTATATCATAATGTAAATCAATATATGATATTTTAATATTTGCAAACATACATAGATATTATTCTATATGTATACAGGTGGTAGATATATGTATATGTGTGTATGTGTATGTATGTATATATTCTCATTTGATCCCCACAACAGTGGTGGTTGTTTGTCCTTTGGTCTTAAAGAGGACCATGACATCAGGGAGGGGATGCCATGACATGCGAGTGAATTGGATATAAGTGAGGAAGATCTGTGCAAAGTCACCAGCCTCGCTTTCTCCTCCAGAGCCATCTGGGTCCAGAGGCCAGGTACAGATCAGGACAAATGTAGATGGCCCTGGATGCAATAGGAGACCTTGACCTTAAGCTAAGGTCTTGTTCCTAGCTGGAAATGGAGTACAGTGGAAAAAGCCTCTTAGATTGCCTTCTACCAGCTCTATGTCTTGTATCTAATTGTTTGAACATTGTCTCCTCCATTAGAATTTACACTCTGGGGACAGAGACTATTTTTTGTTTTTCTTTGTAGCCCCAGCATTTAACACACTGTAATCTGACACATAGTAGGTGCTTAATAAATACTTGCTGACTAACTGGCCAGATATCATGAGTTTGGAGTCAGATAACCTAGGTCTCAATCTCAATTCTGCTACTGATGCCTCCTGTAAGCTTGGGAAAGTCTTCCCTCTCTGGGCCTCAGGTTCCTCATGACTTCTGAGGTCCCTTTCTATAGGTCTATAATCTTATAACTAGATGCTAAGTCCCCTCCAGATCTGATTCCCATGATTTCCTACAGGAACTAGCAACAACCTATTGGAACACTGGGCAGTTAGGTGGCACCATAAGGCATAGAGTGCTGGGTCTGGAGTCAGGAAGACCCTGAGTTCAAATCCAGCCTCAGATACTTACTAGCTGTGTGACCCTGGGCAAATCACTTAACCCTGCTTGCCTCAGTTTCCTCATCTGTAAAATGAGCTGGAGAAGCCAATGGCAAACCACTCCTGGATCTTTACCAAAGAAAACCCCAAATGGGGTCATGAAATGACACAAATGAAATAATTGAATAACAACAATATTGGAACACTAGAAAACACCACCAGCAGGTTGTCAAATTTGTTTCCTTTTCTGAAACATCACAATCATATGTATTGCTTTGGACATGGTTAATGAAAGAATTTGTTTTGCTTGACCATACATTCATGTTTGCCATAAGGGCTTTGTCTTTTTTTCTTAACGAGGAAAGAACAAGTGGGATGAAGAGAGAACAAATTTTCATGGATTGGAAATTTAATTTTAAAAATAAAAAAATCACTGGTCAAAGTCGTTTCCTGTTATGTAAGCTCCCATGGGGCAGAGAAATCCCACTTCCTTGGCTCCTTCCCCACTCCTGACCTGCTTGGAGCTATTACTCATATTATCAGCTGCATAATTCCTGGTAGGAAAATCCTCCCAGGACCAATGCCTCTGCAGCTGCCGCAGATTAAGAACCCAGACTCCACATGGAGGAGATTAGCTGTCTGTGCTAAGATAGCCAAATTGAGGCATGGGGTTCCTGGGTGACAGCTTGGGACAAGGATAACCATTAGGAAGAAGCCAGCCTCCTCCCTGCCAGATTGCAATGCAGTTCAGGGGGTGGGGGTATGTGCTCAGTGCCTCAGATTTTTAGGCCCAGGAATCTGAATAGAAAGGTAAGGGAAGATGTTATAAAAGCAGGCGAGTGAGTTCAATTATTTGTTGTCACAGTTTGAGTAGCACTGTTATTATTGCCTGTTCTCTTCTCCCTAAGCCCTGTGATTCAGTTGAAAGAGCTCTTATCTTGGAGTCACTGGACATGAGTTCAAATCCTGACTGGTTCTGCCACATATTATCTGTGTGACCTTCAGTCATTCAATTTCTCTGGGCTTTGGCTTTCTTATTTGCAAGATGACAATGTTGGAAAGATTTTGGAGCCCAGTCCCAGGAGGAGACTTTAGCTATTTACAATATTCTAGCCTGCATCTTAGGGTTCCTTCTATTGAAAAAACACTGGATTTTGAGTCTAGAAGACCTGAGTTCAAAACTCAGGTTCACACTTTGTGATGAAATGGGGATGATAATACTTATTCTACTTTCCTCATTGTAGTTAAGGGAAGTGCCTTAAAACTTTTTAAGTGCTTTATAAAGGTGACTTGTTACAGCAGTTAATTCTAGCAGTATCTTATTACTTCACCACTTCACGAAAACATTAATTATTCACTTAATTTCATGACATAGAAGAATAACTGCTAAATGTATGGACTAAGCTTCTGTTTACATATATACTTCCAAGACTCATGAGTTTTTTCCTTTTATCAATAAATATTCAATTATATTTTGCCCATTGGATTAAATTATACATAAGGATTAAATAAAATTTAATGCATTTTATGCTACTGATGAGCAAATGCTTGTTGACAAGACCCATTAAGGCAGGTTTTCATTTGGACTGATAATTTTGGTAGTAGAATTGTAAATAGAACCACCATTGGTGAATTTGCACACTCACTATGGGCTCAGGTCCATCCAGGGGTGCCAGTGCAAATAGAAGTCTAAGATACCTGGCTCTATATACCTGGCTCTGTGGGGATTATAACTAAGCTGATGAAGCAAGAATAACATACATGTCATATCATATTCGTTTTTACTTAATTGAGCATTATTAGGGGTTTCAATGGAAAAGGAGAGACAGCCAAAGAATAGCTATCTATGCTAAACTAATTCTTTATCATTTCAGCCTACTTTATTAATGTAACTGCTTCAGAAACTTGTTTTATAGAGCAATTTAAAAACATTTAAAGGCTGAAATGGAAATTTTATCTGACAAAAATATAATGTGCAGTTTGTTGAGAAGAGATAAGACTGTATTAGTGAGATAAAGGCCATAATCTCACCTTCCCAATGATTATTCAGAAAGGCCAGGCAACCTGGGATAGCAGGGAGAACTCTGGCTTTAGAGTCAGAAGCCCTGGGAAGTCTTGCTTCATCACCAGAAATCTGGCCACTGGGGAAGAATTTTATTTTATTCCATTGTATTTTTTTGCTCAGGACAATTCATGCAGACCATCTCCTGAAACACACATACTGCAGTCTTTACTGGTGAGCAGAGTGCCCAGGCTGACAAAAAGCCCAGATTCCTGATGTACTAAAGCAAATGCAGTGATGAAGAGAGCAGTAGGATCTCCAAAGTAGGTGAAAGGTTGGACCAGATGACCTCTTAGATTCCTCTTAATTTTAGGGAAACATCATGAAATAATGGATTAGCATTGCACTGGGAGCTGGGATATCAGGGTTCCTTCTCTGGCTGTGACCTCAACCATCTGTGACCTCACTTTCTTTCTCTAAAACTCAGCATTCCCATCTATAAAATGAGGAGTTTCAGTCAGATGTCCTTTGATACTCCTTGCAGGTGTAATATTCTATGATATTACTTCTGTCAATATTCTAACTAAAATTGTGGGGGAAAAACCAATAGTATAAAATTTTTGAAATAGCTAATTTCAAAATACCTTAGTTGTTAAAAGACATTGGGGTAAAATGTATTATTTTATTTTATGCAGAACACACATGGGGCAGGTGATCACATGGTGGCCGAAAGAAATGATACAAGGACACTTTCAAGGTCTCTCTCAAGAACTTTGGATTTGACTGTGCAATATGGGAGACACTAGCACAGGACCAACCAGCATGGCATGCCCATATCAGAGAAGGCGCTGTGCTCTATGTACAAAGCAGAATTGAAACAGCTCAAAGGAAACACAGGATGCACAAATTTAGAGTATCCACCCCAAATATTCACATGGACTATCTGTTCCCAACCTGTGGGAGAGCATTCTGAGCTTGTATTGGTCTGATCAGCTACAATTGGACACATTGAAATTTCATTTTGTCATGGTGATGTCATTTTGGTCCTCTTCGAAGACAAAGGACAGCAACCATTATTTTATAGCCTTTGTGGCTAGGTAAGCAATACAAGTAAAATGTAAAGTCAAGCTAAGCTTCAGAAGTATAATCTACCTTGAAACAACTAAGACTGACTGTTCACATGACTACCTACTGATGAAAAGTGTTGGGGGTTAGGGAGAAAGTGTGGAAAAGACATTTTGTCAACTCTTTGGGGACTGGCTAAATAAGTTATGGTATATGATTGTGATGGAATACTACTGTGCTGTGAGAAATAATGAGCTACTGATTTTAGAAAAACATGGAAAGACTTGCATGAAATAATGAAAAGTGAAATGAGCAGGACCAAGTGAATGTTGTATACAGTAATAGCAATATTGTTCAAACAATAACTGTGAATGATCAAGTTATTCTGAGTATTATAAATACTCAAATCAACAGCTAAAGTTGATTTCCTTCCTATGAAGGAAGATGTTATCCTTCTCCAGAAAAAAAAACTGATAAATAGAAGTATACATAATATGGTTTTACATATATTTATAAATGTGTCAAATGATGGTATTCTCCAGTGGGGTGGGAGGGGTGAGGGACAGAAACAGTTTGGAACTTAAAATGTAACAAAAAAAATAAATTTTTAAAAATAAAGTCAGCCTAAGGAGAATTTGTATTTGAACTGGTTGAGACTCAAATTCCTCCTTGACTCATGCTCATGATTTAAACTCAGTAAAAAATTATAGTGCGCTAATAGGTATGTGACATTTGGCGAGTTTGCCAATGTGTAGCAGTTGTTTGAGATAATACAGGGAAAGCTTTTTGCAAGCTTTAAAGCCTAACTTTTAGCCATTATTATTATTATTTTTGTTGTTAACGTTATTATTCAACATGTGCACATGAATGCATACATTCCTTACAAAGGTGATTTTTCTCAAGCATAGATCTAATTACATCACCTCCCTGCTCAGTAAGTTCTAGTGGCTTCCTGTTGCCTCCAGGATCAAATACAAACTTCTCTGTTTGGTATTAAAAGGTCTGCACAACCTGAGCCCTTCTTACTTTCCAGACTTCTTTTATTTCACTCCTCTCTATACATTTTAGCATACAGACATCTTGGCCTACTTGCAGTTCCTGAACACAATACAACACAACACAACCTACCATCTCGACACCTTTGCACTGGTCTCCTCTGCCTATGCCTGGAATGCCCTGTCCCTTGATGTCTTCTATCTTTTGGTTCCCTTGGTCTTCTCCAAGACCCAGTTCTAGTCCTGTCTTCCGCAGAAGGCTTTTCCTAGTCCCTCCAATCGGTAGTGCCTCACCATCTCAGATAATCTTTCATCTACTCTGTAAATATTTGGTATCAGCCTCATTATTTACATGTGCCTTCCTATTAGAATATGCACTCTTTGAGGACCAGGCATGTTTTTGCCTTTCTTTGTATGTCTTAGTACAATACCTTGCATGTAGTAAGTGATGATAGCTTTTGACTAATGAGTTGTTGTGGACTAACATATATAGAATTTTTAAAGCATGAATAGTAATAATGACATAGTTTTTATAACACATTAAATTCCCTTTATAAATGCTTTCATTTCTATTTTAGACATTTTGTTCTCTTGACAGGAATCATCCTATCCCATTTGGCTGGAGCAAAGCTAGTGTTTTAGTGTAGTAGAGCGAACACTGGAAAGGAGTCAGAGAAGTCAGAGAACCTGGATTCAAACTCCAGCTGTGTTACTGATGACCTTTATGACCCTGCCTAAGTCACTTAGCCTCCCTTGGCTTCTGCTTCTTCAACTATAAAATAAGGGAGTTGAACTGGATAATCATTATAACTCCTTTCTAACTCTAAGAGCTTATGAATTTATGAGTTCAATCCCAATATAGGCCATGAGTTTAAACCAGCTGGTTATTTCAGAAATGGTTTTTGTTGAGTTGCTTTTCAGTCATGTCCTACTCTTCGTGACCCTAATTTGGGGTTTTCTTGGTAAAGATACTGGAATGGTTTGCCATTTCCTTCTCCAGCTCATTTTACAGATGAGGAACTAAGGCAAACAGCGTTAAATGATTTGTCCAGGTTCACTTAGCTAGTAAGTGTCTGAGGCTGATTTTGAATTCATGAAGAGCAGTCTTCCTGACTCCAGGCCAGGTGCTCTAAGTAATACACCTCTAGATTGCTTGGTTACAAAGAGACCAGGTGAAATTGTGGAAATGTCCAGTGCAGACCTATTCTCACTAGGGGAGAAACAACTCAAAGCACATTTTTACCAAACATGGGTTCCACTCTTCAAGATGGGTAATTTTCCTGCAAATGTGAATCTTTGACCAGAAAGAAGTCTGAGTAAGAGTATGGATAGTTTATTGCAAACCTGTCCCCCTTGCAAGGAAAAATAGATCAAAGCTGTGGTCTCAATACTGGGGGCAAATACCATCATTTATCCCCATCGGGCAAATAAGGCAATGTGAACATTAAAAGGCTAAACTACTTGCTTGAGATCACTCTATGGGTTAGTGTAAGAATTGAGATTAAAGCCTGAGGTTCTGATTCTAAGACTGGCTATCTTACCATGTATGCCATGTCATAGGGCTTAAGGCCATGTTTCCCTTTGCTTTCCTTTACTCTTGTCACCTTCAGCTCCCTCCCACCATCAATGCCTCTCTGGAAAGTCCCTCTTAACTAAAGGGCTGGCACTGTGAGTTTCAGTCCAAGGGACCCCAGGGGCTGGCACCTCTATTTTCTTGATGTCTCCTACATCCAAGCCTACGACGTAGAACTTCTCCACAGAGCCACAGCTGAAACCCTTCTTTGTCCCGGGGTAATCCAGCCAGATGCGATTGGACACCTCATCATCCTCCCCAATAATGATGATGAAGGCTCGGCTATCAGTGGCTGCATCTTTCTGCTCACCGGTGGTGATGGTCACATGGTAAGGAATCACTGCAACAGATGCCCAAGGGCTCTGGTTGTGAATGGTGCATAGCAGATGAGGGGACAGAGACTCTCATTGCTATTAAACTGACAATAACCACTGGAAGTCATTTAGTCCAGCCCCCTGACTCTAAGATGGAATTGCCCTGCACCTTCCCTGGCTGGCCGATGATTATTTTGTTATCTGGGGAAGAGGGCAGAAGACTCCATAAATATAAGGATAAAAGGAGATAATTTTTTCCATTGGTATAGAACAGGGGTCAGCAAACTAATGCCCAACACTTGTTTTTGTATAGCCTATGAGCAAAAAGAGGTTTTTACATTTTAAAATAAGCTTTATTGTATTTAAAAATGTATAAATCATTCTTTGCTCTCTGGGCATACAAAAGCAAGTATTGGTCTGTAGTTTGCCAGTACCTGGTATAGAATTTTACATTTTTCAAAATGCTTTTATAGACCAGTTTTTTATTTGACATAATAACACTATAAAATAGGTGGGCATTTATATAGAAAACAGCCTAACATAGTGGAAATAACTTTGGCTTTAGCTAGCTGTGTGACTGTAGGTAAGTCTCACAACTTCTAGAAACCTCAGTCCAATAATCTATAAATTAGGCATGAAAATATTTGCACTATCTACATCATAGGAAAGCTACTCTTATCATTCTTCTTGTTAGTGATATTCTTATTTTTCAGATAAAATAACATAGGCCTAGTGAATTCAAATGATTCCTGAGGTCACACAGCCAGTCTGAGGCAAAAGCAGGGATAAGAACCCAATCCCCCAGAAGCTCAGTTCTGTCCTCTTTTCACTACTGCCTGCTGTGAGCTAATGGATATGAAAACATTTTGAAAAACATGTAGAGGTAAACACATACAAGCAATTGTTGCTTTGGCTGATGGAATGACTGATTGATTGGAAGTGTCTAGAGCTCTTTGTGACAAGGTGAGGCAACATAGCACTCGTTAAATAGAACAAGAACTCCAAATCAGTTCTTTACTGACAGTGAGTCACTAGCCCCATTTTCCTGGCGGAAAAGGGCCCCTTTCAGAACAGACATCTAGCGGACAGCTCCAGCCCTGACTAGGCAGGCGCTGCTGAATTTCCATTTTTCCTGCTTCTCCCCCAGCATCCCTCCCCTCTCATGGGTTCTTTCTTCTCCCTCCCCAGCTTCCCTTCCCCACCAGAGGCAGTGTCTTACATGGACCTTCCTGAACGTAGTTCACCAAAGGGCCAGTTATAGTATCTATATCGATTTCACTCATCTTAGAACTGAGAGTCATCTCCCAGAAGTCAGCGGGGCTGCTGCAGTTGCTGCTTCGGTCACCTTCATATTCCTGACCAGAAGAAATGAAGGTCAGTACTCTCCGAGTCCCAGACCATTTCCATACATTCACCTTGTGATCACAGAGATAGTAGAATATGGTAAAGAGGCAGAATATGGTAAAGTAAATTCTATCTTTAGGGTTTAATGGAGCTCAGATGACAGAGATCTTCTATATAGGAAGAAAATTATATTTGGAATCATGGACCCTGGATTCAGGTGTTAGCTCTACCTCTAACTAGGTTGGCCAAAGTACTTAATTTTTCTGGGTGCCAATTTCCTCATAAGTAAAACAGAGACACTACCTACCTTTCCTTCCTCAGAGTGGTTTTATTAGGATGATATGAGAAGCATGAAAGCACTTTGAAAAGCTTATATTATTATGCAAATATGTCATTATTATCATAATTATTATTTTTATAACCTTATCTTCTACACCAGCTGCAGCCCTAAAAATACCTATATTGTTGCTGTGGTGCTGAACCATGAGTGCCCAAGGAAGATCACAAATCACAAGTCAAAGAGGTGAGGAAATTCAATTTCTTACATGCCAGTAGACTTCTTCTTGTTTTGATCAAATCAAAGCCTTCAAGACAATCACAAGATAACCATTACTAATGAGGGTAATAATACTTTTCCCCTCTAAAGTGATGGTATCCTCCATACCTTATTATACCTCCTGCTTTTGTGTGGACTCTTTCTTGATCCCATAAGGCTAGAGCATCTCCTCATTATTTTGCATTTATTTGCAAAATTTTGTATTTGCTTCTCTGTGGACATGTTGCTTTCCCTCCTCCCTCTCACCTGAGAATGGATATCCATGAAGGCAAGAAATGTGTTTCATTTTAGACATTGCATCCTCAAGCACCAAGTATACCATAGGTGCTTAAGAAAAACTTGTTGAATTGAATTTTACATGGGAAGTGATCCTACTTTTATAAAGGCCATGCCAGCATGCCATGCCATGAGCTCAAGCAGGTCCCATAAAGCTGAAAAGTTTTGAATGCAGGTCTGGCCACAGGCTGCTTTTTAAGGATGGGTTAGGAGTTCATCACCAATGGTGACCAGGGTACCAGGATTGGGGATGGAGTAGGGTAGTGCAGCAACACATTCACTGTGTTAAATGAAATAAAATTACATCAAACCATTTAATAAAGCATGGAGGAATTCTGATCTGCCTTTCCCACTTCTCATGAAGTCCTAGGAAATGACACAATCATTTTCATTGATTCTGAGCTTTGACCTTCACATTTACAATGCTCATTTTATCTTCAATCCATACCTGGGAGACAAGTGGAACAAAAATTATTTCTCTCATTTTAGAAATGAGGAACATATAACCTCTTGGTTACAGAGATGCAACTAGACATTTGGGTATTCTGGGCAAACAGTATGAAGATTGCCCTTAGTTGAGTGAAGGTAGGAATATCCAGGATATCAGTTATTGTTGGGGGTGGGACACAGGTCGAGGAGGGGAAGAGACTCACCCAAACCTGCCATCTAGTAGTTTCCTTCTTTAACTAATTATTCTTGTTAATTTAGCTGCTGAACAATTGCAAGTACTGTCAGCACTCTCTAAATTCAGTACATTTGGGAAAAGCCCTCTGATTTACCCTAGGTACAACTCTATAGAGACTTGAAGTGATTTGCCTAAGTGGGCACAAAGAGCTAAAGTTTGGTTATTTTGATTTATTGTCTATTCAGGTGTGATGTGGTTGGAGTAGGACAAGTTAATGGTGAAACTAGGGATGAAAACCCTGGGGATAGGAAAGCAACCAATGGGAGCCTCCTCATTCCACCAATGGGAGAGGTAGAAAGACAATGGCTAGAGAAGGAGGGCATCTGCTTCTTGCTCTTGCTGCTCCCCCTCCTCCCCAAACAAAACATGGCAAAATTGTGACATAGGTGTTTCCAGTACTTTATAGAGCACTAAGAGCTCTAAGGGACCTTAGAGATCATTTAGTCATGGTATTCTTAACATTTTTGTCTCATTGACATCTTTGTTGGTCAGATGTTGGTCAGATGTGAATGCCTTTTCAGAATGATGCTTTTAAGTGCATAAAATAAAATATGTGGTATCACAAAGGAAACACATTGTATTTAAATTCAGTTTCCAAAATGCATTTTCAAAAAAGTTCATGGATCCCAGGTTAGAAACTTTTAATAGTCCAGTGTCTTCATTATATAGAAAGGGAAACAAATCCAGAGCAGGGGAAATGACTGGCCCAAGGCCTCAGGCTAATAGCTGATGTAACCAGGACTTGAAGCCAGGTTTTCTAACTTGACTGGGGCCTTTTTCACTGTACTATTTCCTTCTTTTTGCTGTTTTGCTTCTGTTTGCTGCCATTCCTTTCTCTTCCCTAAACATCCCTATTTTACATTATTCTTACTTCCTCCCTGATATAAAAATTCCTATTCCCTAAGTGAAAGGCTCACACTTGCTATCTGTTTAAAATATTGCTGTATAGTAGAATCTCTGATTCTTCCTAGTCATTCAATCATGGGCAAATAATGGGATCACCAAGCTTCATTTATCTCATTTGTAAAATGGAGATAATAAAATTAATATTACTTACTTCACAAGGTTGTTGTGGAAAAGGTACTTTGTGAACTAAAGCATTATATAACTGTGAGTTAATATTATCTGATAAATATTTTACATCAAGGAGCAGAATGACCATTCGCACCTCAAAGTATCACCCTCTCCCATTGAGATTTCAATTCAATTTAACTCACATTTATAAAGGGGACATTATATAAAAGACATAACATTAAATGATGAAGACACAGAGAAAAAAATAGTCCCTCCCTTCAAGGAGCCTGTGTTCTCTTGATGGATAGAACATGTACAGAGATAAGTAAATGCTATATAATCTAAGAAGAGGAGTACTAATAATATCTTAATCCAAATAAATAAGATTCACATAGTTGGAATTTTGGATACTTTAAGAGGTCTGTTACGTAGGGAAGATATTTGGAAGCAAAGAAGCCTTCCCCAATCACTCTTGAATTCATTCTCAATTATATTCTCCACCTCTATAGAATCTCAGAATGTCAGAGCTAGAATATCCTTTGGGATAATTTACTCCTACTCCTTCATTTCACAAATAAGATAATTGAGACTCAGAGAAGGGAAGTGACCTAAGTTCACACAGTTGGTCTCTTGAAGCCTAGCCCTGTGCTCCTCCCCCCCTACATACTTCAATAAATAATAAGACTCCACTGTACAAACAGCAGAGTGCCAGGTATTAGGGGATACAAATAAGTGAGGCACTATTCTTACCCTTGAGTGGCACAATGGATAGAGTGCTTGGCCTGGAGTCAAATCTGGTCTAAGACACTTTCTAGCTACGTAACCCTGGGCCAGTAAGTCACAACTCTATTTGCCTCAATTCCTCATTTGTAAAATGGAGAAGGAAGTGGCAAACCACGCCAGTGATCTTTGCCAAAAAAATTCCAAATGGTGTCATGATAAGTTGAACATGACTGAAACGACAGAACAACAAAATCCCCCTCCCATATAACATATTCTAATGGAGGGATGTAATACATAGGTATACAGCTACATAACAATTTAATGCTTGATAAATGTATTCAAGAAACATGAAGTCTAAGAATGATTCCTAACCTGGAAGACCAGAAAGGTTTTCATGAATGAAAAAGCATTTAAGTTGGACTTTAGAGGATGGATAAGGAAGCAAGGAGAACAGTGTGAGCAAAGAGAAAATGATGGGATACTATGAGACATATAAAAAAATAGTACAACACCAAGTTTGGCTGAAGTGTTGCATATATAGAAGAAAGTGAAATGGGCTGGTGAATATGTAGAGAAATACAATGGAAGTTAAAGAGGCAACTTAAAGTATGATTTAGGAAAAATTTCTTAGTCTTTGTTCAGTCATTTTTCAGTCATATTTGACTCTCTATGACCCCATTTCGAGTTGTCCTGGCAGAGAAACTTTAGTGGTTTGCCATTTCCTTCTCTAGCTCATTTTACAGATGAGAAAACTGAAGTCAACAGGGTTAAGTGACTTACCCAAGGTCATACAGCTATTACATGTCTGGAGTCAGATTTGAACTCAGGAAGATCAGTCTTCCTGACTCCAGATCTGGCACTCTATGTACCATGGCACCACCTAGCTAATTAGAGCCATCCAAAAGTAAAATTGACTTCTGCAGATGGTAGTGAGTTCTCCTGTACAAGACATCTTTAAGGAAAAAAATACTTGTTATGTATAATCTCAGTTGTATGTGCTTCTTCAAGTATGTGCTTCTTCAAGTATGTGCTGGACTAGGTAGACCCAGATGTCTTTTCCAACTTGTTAGATTCTGTGTTTTGATAATTCTGTAAAGTTATGGAAAGCACAACTAGAAACAACTATATTGTATAACACTATATTGTAGAATATCTTGAATAGCAGAGCAAAGCAATTTTTTGAGCAGAAGAGTGACATACCTAGCTTTATGCATAAAGAAGATCTACCTAGCAGTGGTGGGAAGGGTGAATCCAAATAATGAGGGATGGGAGAAACAGAAGCAGGAATATCTGGTAGAAATTGTTGCAATAGCCCAGGGAAGTGCTAATGAGGACCTGGACTAGAGTGGTGGTTATGGATATAGAAAGGAATGGATAAAACAAAGGATATTTTAAAGAGGTAGAAATTATCAGGATTGGAAACTGATTTAAAAAAAGGCAGAGGAGAGCAAAAATAAGAGGTAACATCAAGGTTATGAACATACAAGATTAGATGAATGAGTTATCATTGATAGAAATGGTAAAGTCAGAAGGAGAAGTGGGTTTTGTTGAAAAAATAAGGAACTCAATTTGAGAGATGATGAGTTTGAGGTGCTAGTGAGACATCCAATTGGAGTCATTCTAATTGGAAATGGATATCTGTAGCTCAGAAGAGGAGTTAGACACAAAAATATAGATTTTGGAGATAATTGCTTGGAGGTGAGAGAGGAAGCCATGGGAATGAATGAAATTTGTGAAGGAAGTAAAGTAGGGTTGAAGACGGTGCCTTCAGGAACATTCTCATTAAACCCCACAAGGTACAATAGGAAAGATGATAGATTTGGAATCAGTTATTGTATTCAAAACCTGCCTCTGACTTACCACCAATATGACCTTGAGCAAGCGATTTAACATATCTGTACCTCAGTCTTCTTGTAAGTAAAATGATAGGAGTCTTAGACTAAATGACTTATAAGGTTTTCTCTAACTCCAAATGTATGATTCTACCATCCTAAAGGGTCATGCTTCTCACCCAGAGAGTGGAATATGGAGCATGGATGGAAAAATCAGATGTGGTGTGGCAACAAAGTCCTGGGTTTGGTTCTGTCTTCCTGCCCTCATAGTACCTTCTCATAAAAGAGTCGTTCCAATCGTCCATCCTCTTTTTTCAAGGACAACCAGCGTCCACAGAGGAACAGAAACTCATCTTCATTGGTATCATTCCAGATTTCAACTTTCTCCACATACCAATCAGCATACCATTTGCTGTTGTCATGTCGGAGTTTGATCTTATATATGACGCCCAGGTCAGCAGCCTCTATGATGAAGGTGTCAGCCTGCAGAACCCAGACAAGAAGTATCACCAGGAGCAAAATCCTGTTTTCCAATTACCTCCCAAAGCATATCGTGCAGAAAAAGGGACCCAGACTTTTTCTAGGAGCAGAAAGGAGACCTTTGGCCTCAGAAAAAAAAGAGTTCTACCTGCAGAAAATAAGAAATGAAATAAAAAGTCTCAAAAATACCTTGCATTCACATAATACTTTTGCTATGTCCTTCACTTTTTAATAGAAATATGATTTTTAATTTTCAGATCACATATCCATTTTTAGCTTTTTGCAGCATGTGTTATAATATGTTGTTCTAAAACTAATTTCTGTCAAACTGCATTCTAGTTTTCCCAGCAGTTCTCATCAAATATGGAATTCTCCAATTTATGTTCTCTGTTTTGTCAAACACTGGGTTGATGAATTCTATTGATTCTGATTCATTCTTGTCTAGTCTGTTTCATTAATCTATGTTTCAATTTTTAAGCACTACAGATTTATTTTGATGATTACTGCATTTTAGTATAATATGATGTCAGGAGTACTATTTCCCCTTCATTCTTATTTTTTCCATTATTGAAGTTCTAGATCTTTTATTTGTCCAAATGAATTCTATTATTATTTTTCCAGCTTGACAAAGTATCCCCTTGGTAGCTGATTGTTACAGCATTAAGTCTGTAAATTAAATTTAGGCAGTGTCATCATTTTTATTATATTGGCATGGCCTATCCATGAGCATTGAATATCCCTACAGTTTTTAAGTTTATTTTTTTTTCTTTAAAGAGTATCTTGCAGTTGTATCTATACAGGTTTTGAATGCCCCTTGGTAGATTGACTCTCAGCTCTTTTGTGCATTTTGTAGTTATGTTTAATAAGGTTTCCCTTCCTATTAATTAATTCTGGAGTTCATTATTGCTATATAAAGATGCTATTGGTTTTGGGGGTTTACTTTTTTGAAGCTATTCATTGTCTCAATTAGTTTCTTTGCTGATTTTCTAAGATTTTCTACATAAAGCATTGTTTCATCAGCACAAAGGGATGGATTTTTGATGTTAAAGAACTTTCACACATATATCCTGTTTTGTGAAGGAGGCAGGATGGATATTATTTTCACTATTACAGACAAATAATCTGAGGACCCAAAAGGTTAAATACCAAAGCCTATAGTAACAAAACTAGGACTATATACCCAATTTCTTGGTTGTATGCCTTGGGATCACTTCACTATGTTATTCAATCTTCTCATCTACAAAATGTGGTAAAATAGAGGATATCTCTAAAGTCTCTTAAATTCCTATCTTCCAATCTTTTGGTCATATACAGGAAGGTAATTGGCCTAACTGGACTCAAAAAATTGGTTAAATGGAGTAGAAGGGGCTATAAAAAGGAAGGGGAAAAAATCTTGTTGAAATATAACAGCTTCAAAGAGAAGAAAATAATTCAGAGTCTAAACTCAAAAGAGGCATACAAATTGATTCACAACTGGTGCTTGTATAATCAAATACTAATGCAAATGCAAAGAAAAAATGGAGGAAGGAAGTGGAAAAAGACAGATATAAGTAAACACCCTCAGCATATTCCTCATGTGAGCACGTGTGGCAGACTGGCACTGTAGTCTAGTTTAGGGCTTCTTAAACTTTTTCCACTCATGACCCCTTCAGCTCTTCTTAAACTGCGGATGGTGGAGAATCTAGTTGCCACTGCTCAGGCCTAAGAATCAGAGGAAACAGGAACTGTCTGTGGTACTGAACCTGCTGAAGCAGCAGAACTTGACAGTCCCACACGTCCAGGGTCCCAGACAAAGAGTGTATAAATACACTATCCTCTACGGACCATATCTGACTCTTCCATTCCAAGAGGTACACCACAACCCAAATCAGACATCCAGGTGCCAATACTCCAATTTAACTTAGAAACTCCCATACTGGGTTGAACAGTCATGATTGGTGAGTGAGTTCAAATTCACCCAGATCACTATGTCTAGATGGCCCCAGATCACATCTTGCCAACTGTCCTACCACCACTCCTAGGAACCCAGGTTTTAACTTCTTTCTTTAGACTTTCAGATCAATATTATTATTACATCATCTGCCCTATGGATCAGCTTACTATGTGTAAGTTGACTCCTGTGACTCCTCACACCAAAACTCTCCTTGGTCATCACTGTTGGCACACAGTAGGCACTTATGTATCTTCCCCCATTCATTTAATTTTAGCTACTTCAGCAGAGTTACAATACCACCCTTTTAGAAGTGTCTGTCTCTCATTCCTATTCTGAAATTGCACCCACACAGTCTAGAATGGATATCCCTACTCCTTACTGGTTATCTGGACATTAGCAGCTTCTTAAAGTAATTTAGAGATAATTTGGGAGACTCTTTTAGAGCAGTGACTCTTGGTGTGTGCAATGTAAGGAAACTCTCATCAAGTCTTCTCAATGAACCCTGTTCTAAAGTTTCTGGGGGTCAGGAGATTTTGTGTGTGTGTGTGTGTGTGTGTGTGTGTGTGTGCTGTGTATGTATATATTATATATGCATGTATATGTATGTGTGCATATGTTTGTATATATATGTATGTATATATGTATCCTATTCCTGGCCTGGATTTTGGCATTGGTTCAGGGGAGATATATTTTATTTACCATATTCCCAGGAGAAATGGGTTCCTTCTAGGGAAATAGAGATTTCAAATTCGACTCTGAGTTGGCCAAAACACAAGGAGTCAGAGGCCAGTGGTTATGATTAGTGTTGGGCCAGTATACATCTAGGTTTATGCTTGAATTTGATAATACTGAAAATATCTTTGTGTCTACAAATGGACAACCTGTTTTAACTGGGTTCTAAGCTTGGTTCTGACATTAACTGTGTGCCATTATTTTCCCCCCAGTATGGTTTAATTTCATTAAATATTTGTCATTTAAATGCACAAAAAATTCTAAAATTCATTTTAAAAAATTTTGCCTTCCAAATTCTCTTCTTCCCTCTCTCTTCTTGCTCCTCCTTGATACGGTAAGCAATTTGATATAGATTATACATATAAGGTCATGCAAAATATATTTCCATATTAGCCATGTTGCAAAAGAAAACACAACCAAAAACCATCCAAAAAACCAAAGCTTTAAAAGTATGCTTCAAACTGCATTCAGACTCCACAAGTTCTTTCTCTACAAATAGATGGCATTTTTCATCATAAGTCCTTTAGAATTGTCTTGGATCATTGTATTGATCAGAACAACTAAAGTGGATCAATGTAAAATATTACTGTTACTCTGTGCAATATTATCCTGGTTCTGCTCACTTCACTTTGCGTCAGTTCATAGAAGTCTTTGGAGGGTTTTTTTCTGAAACCATCTGGCTCATCATTTCTTATGGCACAATAGTATTCTGTCACAATCATTGCAACTTATTCAGGGGATGATGGACATCTCCTCAACTTCCTATTCTTTGCCACCCCAAAAGAGTTTTTTTCCCTTCTATTTTTTGTATATATATGTCCTTTTCCTTTTGCTCTTTGATCTTTTTGGGATATAGACCTAATAGTGGTATTGTTGGATCAAAAGTTATTCACAATTTAATTACCCTTTGGACATAGTTCTAAATTGCTCTCCAGAATGGTTGGATCAGTTCACAACTCCACTAACAGTGCATTAGTGCCCCAACTGCTCAACACCCCGTCCAATATCTGTCATTTTTCCTTTCTGTGATATTAGCTAATCTGATATGTGTGATGATATCTCAGAATTGCTTTAATCTACATTTCTCTAATCAGTAGTGGTTTAGAGTATTTTTTTCATATGACTATAGAGAACTTGGAATTTTTCTTCTGAAAACTAACTATGTCCTTTGGCCATTTATCATTTGGGGGATAACTTCTTATAAATTTGACTCAATTTTCTACATATTTGAGAAATTATGCCTTTATAAGAGAAAATTATAATTCCCTTCTACCCCATTTCCTATTGTCCTCTTAATCTTGGCTGCACTGATTTTGTTTTGCAAAAACAATAATTTAATATAATCAAAATTATCTGTTTTACATTCCATAATGCTATCTTTTGTTTTGTCATAAAGTCTTTCCCTATTCATAGATCCAGTGAGTAAAATTTTCCCTGCTCCCCTAATTTGCTTACGATATCTTCATTTTGTCTAAATCACATATGCACTTTGACCTTATCTTGGTCTATAGTGTAAAATGTTGGTCCTAGTTTCTGCCAAATTGCTTTCCAGTTTTCCTAGCAATGTTTGTCAAAGAATGAGTTCTTGTCCTAAAAGCTTGCATTGCTTGGTTTATCAAACACTAGATTATTTTGGCTATTTATTCCTGTGTATGGTGTGTCTAATCTATACCACTGATGCACCATACCATTTCTTAGACAGTACTTGATTGTTTTGATAATTACTACTTTGTAATACAGTTTGAGATTTGATACTACTAGGCTACCTTCTTTCACATTTTTTTCACTGCTTCCCTTGATATTTTTTACCTTTTGTTCTTCCAGATGAAATTATTATTTTTTCAGATCTATAAAATATTTTTGATAGTTCAATTGATACTAAAAAAGCAAATTAACTTAGGTAGAATTGTCATTTTTATTATACTGGCTCAGTCTACTTATGGACAATTCATATTTCCCTAATTGCTTAAATCTGACTATTTGTGTTCTTGGATTTGTCTTGAAAGGTAGACTCTCAACTGATTTATATTGGAATAATGGAATCTCTCTTTCTATTTCTTCTTGCTGGTCTTTGTTGGTAAAATATAGAAAGGCTGATGATTTATGTGGGTTTATTTTATATTCTGAAACTTTGTTGAAATTGTTAATTGTTTCATCTAGTTCTTTTTTTATCCTTATTCTCTCGGATTTTTTAAATATACCGTCGTATCATCTACAGAGTGATAGCTTTGTTTTCCCATTGCCTATTCTAATTCCTTCATTTTTTTTCTTCTCTTATTGCTATAGTTAACATTTCTAGTGCAATATTAAATAGCAGTGGTGATAAGGGACATCATTGCTTCACCCCTGATCTTCTTGGGAAGGCTTCTAGTTTATTCCTGTTATAGATTATACTTGCTGATGGTTTTAGATAGATATTAGTTTAACGCTTTAAAGAAAAGCTTCACTTCTCCCTATGCTTTCAAGTGTTTTTAATAGGAATGAATGCTGTATTTTGTGAGAAGATTTTTTATATTTATCAGGACAATCATATAATTTTTATTGTTTTTGTTGTTAATATGGTCCATTATGCTGAGAGCTTAACTAATATTAAATCAGCCCTGTATGTCTTGTATAAATTCCATGTGGTCATAATTGTGTATCTAATCTTTGCCACTGATCCACCACTCTATTTCCTAGTCAATACTAGATTGTTTTGGTAATTACTGTTTTGTAATGCAGGTTGAGATTTGGCACTGCTAGGCCACCTTCTTCCACATTTTTGTCATGTATTTCTCATATATTACTGTAGTCTCCTTGCTTGTATTTCATTTAATTTTTTTTTTTTGCATCAATATTTATTAGAGAAATTGGTCTATAATTTTCATTATCTGTTTTTGCTTTTCCCTGGTTTAGGCATCAGTGTCATACTTATATTGTGAAAGAAATTTAGTAGGACTCTTTCTTTGCCTATTTTTCCAAATAGTTTATATGGAATGGAAATTAGTTGTTCTTTAAATGTGAGATAGAATTCACTTTGTGAATCCCTTTGTTCCTGGGGATTTTTTATTTTTCTCTTTTTTCATTGAGGGAGCTCATTGATAGTTTGTTCAATTCCTTTTTCTAAGATAAGGTTATTTAAATATTCTATTCCCTCATGTTAATTTGGGCAGTTTATATTTTTATAAATATTCATCAATTTCACTTAGATTGGGGGCAGAGCCAAGATGGCTAAGTACAAAGACACACATACGCAGGGTCTCCCCAGACAGCCCACAAAATATGTGTAGAGAGGGACTCTCAACAAATTCTGGAGCAGCAGAAGTGGAGCACAATAGAGTGGAGGAGATTTCAAGCCCAGGGTGACCTGAAAGGCCCACGGGAAACATCAGTTACACCAGATGTGGAGTGGAGTGGAGTCCAGCCGTGGCCACATGGTGTGGCTTGACAACAGCCCTCCATGGCAGAATCTCCAGTCTCGGAATCCCCAGTCCCTGGAGCAGCGGTTCCCAGATACCTCAACCCACAGGCACCAAAGGTCAGTGACAGGGTTTTTTCAGCTGGCCAGGAAGGGAGAAGGGCCTTCCATAGCTCTGGCAGCAGGCAGTGCCCACAGAGGCTGCACAGCAGCCTGTACAGACAGCTCCATTGTTGGAGTGTAAAAACCCCTGGGGGCACTGAAGAGCTGAATCTTACCTCAGCCCTGTATGGAGGCCCTGGGTGAGCTGGTCTTTGTCTCACACTGAATGGCAGCCCTGCCCATCCAGCTCATCTGAAAATCAGCCCCCAGTGCTGTCTTGGTGGAAGTGGAGGCCAAGTGGCTGTGGAGAGGTAACTGCTAAGATTCTGGGCACAAAAATCCCTCTCTGCGTCCAGACCAGTACATGCTTGATTGTGCCACCTTGGAGGAACTGAGATCTCACAGATTCCCAGGGTATATCCTACTCTTGACAAAGGACCCAAAAGTCAAGTAACTCATTGGGGAAAATGCCCAAAAAAGGGGAAAAAAATAAGACCATAGAAGATTACTTTCTTGGTGAACAGATATCTTCTCCCATCCTTTCTGATGAGGAAGAACAATGCTTACCATCAGGAAAAGACATAAAAGTCAAGGCTCCTATATCCCAAACATCCAAAATAAATATTCAAAAATGGGCTCAGGTCATGGAAGAGCTCAAAAAGGATTTTGAAAATCAAGTAAGAGAGGTGGAGGAAAAATTGGGAAGAAAAATGAGAGAGATGCAAGAAAAGCATGAAAAGCAAGTCAACACCCTGCTAAAGGAGACCCAAAAAATGCTGAAAAGTAACACCTTTAACAACAGACTAACTCAATTGGCAAAAGAGGTTCAAAAAGCCAATGAGGAGAAGAGTGCTTTCAAAAGCAGAATTAGCCAAATGGAAAAGGAAGTTCAAAAACTCACTGAAGAAAATAGTTCTTTCAAAATTAGAATGGAACAGATGGAGGCTAATGACTTTATGAGAAACCAAGAAATCACAAAACAAAACCAAAAGAATGAAAAAATGGAAGATAATATGAAATATCTCACTGGAAAAACAATTGACCTGGAAAATAGATCCAGGAGAGACAATTTTAAAATTATGGGCCTACCTGAAAACCATGATCAAAAAAAGAGCCTAGACATTATCTTTCATGAAATTATGAAGGAAAACTGCCCTGATATTTTAGAACCAGGGGGCAACATCAATATTGAAAGAATCCACCAATCACCTCCTGAAAGAGATCCAAAAAGAGAAACTCCTAGGAACACTGTGGCCAAATTCCAGATTCCCTGGTCAAGGAGAAAATATTGCAAGCAGCTAGAAAGAAACAATTCAAGTACTGTGGAAATACAATCAGAATAGCACAAGATCTAGCAGCTTCTATATCAAAGGATCGAAGGGCTTGGATTATGATATTCCAGAAGTCAAAGGAACTAGGACTAAAACCAAGAATCACCTACCCAGCAAAACTGAGTATAATATTGCAGGGAAAAAATGGTCTTTCAATGAAATAAAGGACTTTCAAGCATTCTTAATGAAAAGACCAAAGCTGAACAGAAAATTTGACTTTTAAACACAAGAATGAAAAGAAGCATGAAAAAGTAAACAGCAAAGAGAAGTCATAAGGGACTTACTAAAGTTGAACTGTTTACATTCCTACATGGAAAGACAATATTTGTAACTCTTGAAACTTTTTTCAGTATCTGGGTAGTTGGTGGGATTACACACACACACACACACACACACACACACACACACACGTGTGCGAGTGTGAGAGAGAGAGAGAGAGAGCACAGGATGAATTGAATAGGATGGGATCATATCTTAAAATAATGAAATTAAGCAGTGAGAGAGAAATATATGGGGAGGAGAAAGGGAGAAATGGAATGGGGCAAATTATCTCTCATAAAAGAGGCAAGTAAAAGACTTTTCAGTGGAGGGCAAAAGGGGGGAGGTGAGAGAAAAAACATGAAGCTTACTCTCATCACATTCAACTAAAGGAAGGAATAAAATGCACACTCATTTTGGTATGAAAACCTATCTTACAATACAGGATAGTAGGGGAGAAGGGGATAAGCAGCATAGGGGGGATGAAGGAAGAGAGGGCAGTGGGAGGAGAGAGCAATTTTGGGGAGAGATAGGATCAAAAGAGAGAATAGAAGAAATGGGTGGCAGGATAGGATGGAGGGAAATATAGTTAGTTCTTACACAACATGACGATTATGGAAGTCATTTGCAAAACTACACAGATATGGCCTGTATTGAATTGCTTGCCTTCCCAAAGGGAATGGATGGGGAGGGAGGGATGAAGAGAAGCTGGAACTCAAAGTTTTAGGAACAACTGTTAAGTATTGTTCTTGCAACTAGGAAATAAGAAATACAGGTAATGGGATATAGAAATTTATCTTGCCCTTGAGGACAAAAGAGAAGATGGGGATAAGGGAAGGGGGGGATGTTAGAAGGGAGGACAGATTGGTGATAGTGGTAATTAGAATGCTCGGCATTTTCAGGTGGAGGGAGGGGAGAAATGGGGAGAAAATTTGGAACCCAAAATTTTGTGGAAATGAATGTTGAAAACTTAAATAAATAAATTTGAATACAAAAAAAAATTTCACTTAGATTTATTGGCATATAATTGGGCAAAATAGCTCCTGATAATTGTTTTAATTTCATCTTCACTGATGGTGAACTCACCCTTGTCATTTTTGCTACTGGTTATTTGGTTTTCTTCTTTCTTTTTTTAAAATAAAATCAACCAATTGTTTATCTATTTTCTTGTTGACACATGTATAGATATTCCACCAGCTCCTAGCTTTATTTATTAGTTGAATGTCTTTCTCCCTTTCAATTTTATTAATGTCTCTTTTGATTTCCAGGATTTTCAATTTTGTGTTTATCTGGGGATTTTTAATTTTTTTTCTAGTTTTCTTTAAATTGCATGACTTACTTATTAAATTGCATGAATACATCAATCTGTTCTTTCTCCATTTTATTGATGTAAGCATTAATAGACATAAATTTTTCCTCAAATACTACTTTGGCTACATCCCATAAATATTGTTATGTTTTCTCATTGTTATTCTCTTTAATGAAATTATTTATTGTTTCTATGATTTGTTCTTTGACTCACTCATTCTTTAGGATTAGATTATTTGGTTTCCAATTGATTGTTAACCCATTTCCATGGCTACTTGTTAAATGTAATTTTTGTTGCATTATGGTCTGAAAATGATGCATTTAATATTTCTGCTTTTCTGCATTTGGTTATGAGATTTTTATGTCCTAGTATATGGTAAATTTTTGTGAAGGTGTAAGCTGAATGAAAGATAAACTCCTTTTCATTCCATTTTCTGCAGAGGTCTGTCATAGCTAACTTTCCCAAAATTTTATCTCTTTAATTTCTATCTTGTTTATTTTATGGTTAGATTTATCTAGTTCTGAGATGCAAAAGGTGAAGTCACCCACTATTATAGTTTTACTATTTCCTCCTGTAACTCATTTAACTTTTCCTTTAAGAATTTGGATGGATGTGTAGGGGGGCAGAGCCAAGATGGCAGAGTAGAAACACACAAATACGCTAGCTCTGAACCCACAGCCCATGAAATATCTGTAGCAAAGAGCCGCCAATAAATTCGGGAGCAGGAGAAACCACATAATAGTGGAGCAGATAAGATTTCTGTTCCAAAGGGACCTGCAAACCTCTCGCAAAAGGTCCATCGCGCTATGGACTCGGAGCCCAGCCCAGCCCTGCACCGGCCGGCACCGAGAGGACCAGATACGAGCGGACTTCAGGGATGGGCTCTCCAGCAGCCACGCGGGTCCCTCCACCCACAGGTGACAGGGATCGGTGAGAAGGTCTCTTTGGTGGGTTGAGAGGGGAGTGGGGTGCCCCCATACTCAGGCCCCCTCGGGAGGCAACAGCGGAGGCAGGAGCAGACCAAGGCTCCCCAAGCAGGCAGGAGCCCGGATCTGTTGTTGAAGGTCTTTGCATAAACCCCTGAGGGAACTGAGCCCATGAGGTGGCCCTGCCCCCACCTGAGCACCTGACCATAATCTCACACTGAATAGCAGCCCTGCCCCCGCCCAAAGCACTGAGGCTGGGAAGCAGCATTTGAGTCTCAGACCCCAAGCGCTGGCTGGGAGGATCTGGAGGTGAGGTGGGTGTGAGGAGAATATTCAGAGCTCAAGTCACTGGCTGGGAAAATGCCCAGAAAAGGGAAAAAAACCAAGACTATAGAGGGTTACTTTCTTGGTGAGCAGGTTTCTTCTCCCCTCCCTTCTGATGAGGAAGAGCAGTGCTCACCATCAGGGGAAGACACAGAAGTCAGTGCTTCTACATCCCAGCCCACTCAATGGGATCAGTTCTGGGAAAAGGTCATAAAGAGCCCAAAAAATGTTCAAAATCATGTTAGAGAGGTGGAGGAAAAACTGGGAAGAGCAATAAAAGACTTGCAAGCAAAGTATGAACAACAAATCAGCACCCTGCTAAAGGAGACCCAAAAAAATGCAGAAGACAATAAGACCCTGGAACTGCCCTGATATTCTAGAACCAGAAGGCAAAATAAATATTGAAAGAATCGACCGATCACCACCTGAAAAAGATCCAAAGAGAGAAACTCCTAGGAATATTGTGGCCAAATTCCAGAATTCCCAGGTCAAGGAGAAAATATTGCAAGCAGCTAGAAAGAAACAATTCAAGTACTGTGGAAATACAATCAGGATAACACAAGATCTAGCAGCTTCTACATTAAGGGATTGAAGGGCATGGAATAGGATATTCCAGAAGTCAAAGGAATTAGGACTAAAACCAAGAATCACCTACCCAGCAAAACTGAGTATAATACTTCAGGGGAAAAAATGGTCTTTCAATGAAATAGAGGACTTTCAAGCATTCTTGATGAAAAGACCAGAGCTGAAAAGAAAATTTGACTTTCAAACACAAGAATGAAGAGAAGCATGAAAAGGTAAACAGCAAAGAGAAGTCATAAGGGACTTATAAAAGTTGAACTGTTTACATCCCTACATGGAAAGACAATATTAGTAACTCTTGAAACTATTCAGTATCTGGGTACTTGGTGGGATTACACACACACACATGCGCATGCACACACTCATAGAGACAGAGTGTGCAGAGTGAATTGAATAGGATGGGATCATATCTTTAAAAAAAATGAAATCAAGCAGTGAGAGAGAAATATATGGGAGGAGAAAGGGAGAGATGGAATGGGGCAAATTATCTCTCATAAAAGAGGCAAGCAAAAGATTTTTTTTAGTTTGGGGAAAAAGAGGGGAGGTGAGAGAAAAACATGAAGTTTACTCTCATCACATTCCACTAAAGGAAGGAATAAAATGCACACTCATTTTGGTATGAAAACCTATCTTACAACACAGGAAGGTGGGGGACAAGGGGATAAACAGGGTGGGGGGGACAATGGAAGGGAGGGCATGGGGAGGAGGGTACAATTTGAGGTCGACACTCACAGGGAGGGACAGGATCAAAAGAGAGAATAGAAGTAATTGGAAGCAGGATAGGATGGAGGGAAATATAGTTAGTCTTATATAACACGACTATTATGGAAGTCATTTGCAAAACTACACAGATTTGGCCAATATTGAATTGCTTGCCTTCCAAAGGGAGGGGGAGAGGAGGGAGGGAGGAAAAGAAGTTGCAACTCAAAGTTTTAGGAATAACTGTCAAGTACTGTTCTTGCTGCTAGGAAATAAGAAATACAGGTAAAGGGGTATAGAAAGTTATTTGGCCCAACAGGACAGAGGAGAGGATGGAGACAAGGGCAGAGAGGAATGATAGAGAAGAGAGCGGAGTGCAGATGGGGGCAATTAGAATGCTCGGTGTTTTGGGGTGGGGGAGGGGACAAGGGGGGAGAAAATTTGGAGCCCAAAAATTCTGTGAAAATGAATGTTAAAAGTGAAATAAATTAATTAATTAATTAAAAAAAAAAGAATTTGGATGCTATGTCATTGGGTGCATATACATCTAGAATTGATAATACTTCATTGTCTATGGTACCTTTTAGCAAAATGTAGTTTCCCTGATTATTGCTTTTAATTAGGATTTCTTTTGTTTTTGCTATGTCTGAGATCATAATTGCTACCCCCACATTTTTTACCTCAACTGAAGCATAATAGATTCTATTCCAATCTCTTACTTTTACTCTGTATATGTATCTCTGTTTCAAATGTGTTTCTTGTAAAAAAAAAATACATATTGTTGGGTAGTTGTTTTTAATCTATTCTGCTATATACTTCTGTTTTGTGAGTTCATCCAATTCACATTCACAGTTATAATAACTAACTGTGTATTTCCCTGCATTATATTTTTCCTTCTTTATCCCCTCATCCTCCTCAAAAGTATGTATTGCTTCTCACCACTGCTCCCCTTAATCCACCTTCATTTGTATCAGCAACCCCACTCTTTTACTCCCTTTTCTTCCTACTTCCCTGTTGGATAACATAGATTTCTATGCTTAACTGAGGGTGCATTTTATCCCCCTCTTTGAGACAGTTCTGATGAGAGTAGGGTTCAAACATTGCCTGCCATCACCACCACCCCCGTTTTCCCCTGTATTGTAAATGCTTTTCCTTTCACTCCTCTTTTATGTGAGATAATGTCACTATTTGACCTCTTTCTTCCCCCTTCTCCTAATGCATCCTTCTTACTTCTCCACTTAATTTTTTTACATCTATCTATCTATCTATCTATCTATCTATCTATCTATCTATCTATCTATCTATATCTTTTAACTGCCCTAATAATGATAAAATTATTGGGAATTACAAATATCATCTTCCTATATAGGAATGTAAAAAAATTAACCTTATTGAATCCTTTATGATCCCTTTTTCATATTTACCTTGTTATACTTCTCTTGAGTCTTGTGTTTGAATGTCAGATTTTCTATTCAGCTTTGATCTTTTCAACAGAAATACCAGAAAGTCCTCTATTTCATTAAATTTCCATTTTCCCCCACAAGGATTATATTCAGTTTTTCTGGGTAGGTTACTCTTGGTTATGATCCTAGCTCCTTTGCCTTCTAGAATATCATATTCTAAGCCTTCTAGTAAAGTAGAAGTAGTAAAGCTGACTATAAAGTCAGCAGTGATGGTGGTGACCACAAAAAGATATGGGCAAGCTTAAGGCTACCAAGTTTGGGGAGAAGGAAATATGGTCAAAGAGTAAGAGTAGATCAAAAAGAGAGATTATATGGATGGGGAGAATAGAAGAGAGAGTGGGAATGGAAAGAGAAAGAGAAGATGGAGAAAATATTCCCCACAGTGGCCTTAGGCCTTAACCACTGTTCAGAAGTTCCGTCATAGGTCTCCTGGTCCTGGGACTTAATTTAGAGCTACAAGGCACCTCAGAGATCTTGTTCAACTTTCTCATTGTACCGATGAGAAAGCTGAGACCCAGGGAAATTAAGTAAGTGACTTACCCAAGATTACCCAGGTAATAAACCTCAGAGGCAGGACTTAGGTCTTCTGAACCTGAGTTCCAGGGATCTTTTCATGGACCCTCCCTCTGTCATGGAAAAATAATAGGCCTGGGGCTTGAAGGTCAGACCAAATTCCGTATTTCATAGTAGAGGAAACTACAGGCCAAGAGTTATATGACTTGCCAAATGTCACATGACTAGTTAACAGCAAATCTGAGACTAAAGCCCAGGTTTTCAGTGATCCAATCTTGAGATTTATCTCCTGTATTGGGTTTCCCTTCCTTCCTCAGCCTAGTGAAAACACCCTCTTTTGAACTCTTATTCCACTTCCTGTAATATCACACTTCTAACATTCATCACATGTATTCAGTCCGAGAAAGTTGTTTTTTTAATTGACCATGTTTCCCTGATCATGCTATAAATGCATCCAGTTCTCTTACTCTCTGTACCCCGGGATCTAGCAGAGTGACCTGTATGTATCAGACGCTTGCCAAATACTTGATGATAGTGACAGTACAAAGGCCTCAGTAGGTTCTTTGAATAATACAGATATGAAGAAGACATAATTCCTGCCATTCAACAGCTTAGAGTTTAATTAGAGAGAAAATATCTTCTGTAATAAACATTTATTAATATAATAAATATTTAAAATATATATTATATTATAGTAATAGAAATATAATATATTATATGAGTAATTATATGGTATAATAAATTAATGTGTCAATATAAATTAATATAATATATAAATATAATTTATATGCCTAAGATAAATATTTATATAATAAAATAAAATAGCCATACAAGGTAGTATGCACTAAGGGACAAGTGAGCATAAGAAACAAGAACTTTAGAAGTTTAGGAGGGAGAGACCACTGGAGTCTGGAATAGTCAGGGGGGCTTCACAAAGGACATAGGTTATGGGTTGGGTCTTGAAAGATAGTTGAGTTTGGAAAGACAGAGAAAATGGAGGAAAATATTCCTGGTAGGGGCAAGGGGAACAGCATGGAGTGCGAATGCAAAATTCCAAAGAAAGACTTTGCCCTGGAGACTGTGAAGAAGACAATCAAGGGATGCACTGAGAATGGAGCGGGGGAGAAGGGAAGGACGGGGGACAGCAGTGTGTCCGTCCATTACCGTTCCTTTTTCAAATTTGTTTGTCCTGTTTTCTGACTTGCCAAGGTACCGTTCCCCTGTGTCTCCAAGGTCTCCGTAGATTGTGATGAAGACTTTAGCATCTGTCCCAGCACCAGGTATGTTCCCAGTGAAGATCTGCACTGAATATAGAATAACTATAGAGACAAACAGATAAGAAGAAAAAACACAATTCAGTGCAAGGGAGCGAAATTCATAGGTAGCATCAATGAAACATGTAGACCCAAATCATCAGTAGTGTGGATTCAGATGTGACCATAGGGACACAATTGTGCAAAAAGATATATTGACCAGATCTTTTAGAAGATTGATGAAAAGGATTCATATGATGAGCTATGAACCTTCTGACAGAGGCAATAAGGATATGCCATTCCTTTTTCTTTCTTGTTGCTGCCTATCTAGATGTAAATGCTCTTAGAACATTCAGACTCTTATCTGATGTACTTATGAGAAGGCTAGCTATTCAGATAATTGAGTGTATGCAAAAATTTTTGAAGAAACTTAAGAGACATGGATGATAGATTTACTCCATTTCAGTCCCAGCCCTGGATAAAGATGAATCCAAATGCACACATCAAAATTAGCCTGAGAGGGTTGACCAATGTTAATTCCCACAAGAACTAACTGAAAGTTGTGATATTGTGATCATTAAATCCACATTATAAAATTATTAGTGCTTCTCATTTGCAAGTGACTCCTATCTGAAACAACTCCGTTGTTGTTCAAGAGATTCAGTATTACGAAGGCCCCTCTGGCTAAACTTGATAGAAACCAGAGTTTGGACTCTGGCTGCAATGCAGAAAAAACAAGCAGTTCATTGAATTTTTCACTTTCCAGCTGCATTTATTGGCATCATCAAGACATAGACAGCCTTGGGTCTCTAACAGCCATAGGGTGTAATTGGTCTGTCAATGTAAGTATCTTGACTCCAAGGAAGGCAAGTCTTTTTGAACCTTGGTCTGAGAATGTGATGCAATGTCACTGGGGCTGTCATTAAACAGCTTTATTTTTCTTTCTTTCTGGGACCTGGAAGAGCTAGGAAAACTGATTCAGCTCTTGGGTGCTGAGCAATGCGGATGTGCTATGAGATGTGGCTATTTCTGGATCCCTCCTCCCTCCAATGCCCACCTTGGGCACTGATCATTAGTGAAAGAATGTTTCCCTAGAAACACTATAAAGAGCAACACAGTTTTAAAAGCACATTAGTAACATACAATGGCCCCAAGAGAGTATTCAGGCAGCTTTCCAGGGCACTCCTCTGGGATTCTAAATGAAAAGGGACATGTCCACAGAATTTTATAGTATCTCAAAATCTGAGAGAATACAAATGTTTGTGGTAACTTAAATTCTAATCTATGAATAATCAGCAACCAGATTCAAGGAGCACTAGAGGTTTAAAAAAAGATGGTATGTAATATGATGGACAAAAAATGCCCTCCTGTTCTATAGGCCCAGAAGGATCTTGGAAGCAAGGAGCTGGGATTTAAGCTTCTCCTTCCCCCTCAGTCATGAGAGCTTTCTCAATAGGACAGAAGGAAGGGGTATGGGTGGGATTTCCTACTTTTCTGAATGATCTGATCTAGATAGATTAATACAGAGAATTCAGGAAGAAAAATAACTTGCTTGGGTCTTTAACTATCCAGTAATTTTGTCTGTACTACTGTTGTCTATTCAGGATGTCAGAACACTTTGGCACCACAGAACAAACTGGGTAAGTTGTGGTATGCTGCACAGTTTCCCAAATATATCCTTTATCAAAGTGTAACCAAGAACATATGAAAAGAAGAGGAAGTGGAAAGAGAAGGGTGTATGTGTGTGTGTGTGTCTGTCTGTCTGTCTATCTGTCTATCTGTGTTTGTGTGTGTGTAAATGTTTGTGTGTGGGGGGGGTATGTGTATAGGTATGATGAGAATGGGCCATAAGTCAATAGACAGATATATAGTCTATAACACTACTCATATTTGATCCAGTGACCCTGGGCTATTGACACTGGCTGTTCTAACAATGAGTCCCTCCATTTTTTGGCTCTGAGCATTTTTGTTGGCTATCTTCTAAGCCTAGGATAGTCTCCTTCAGCCTACTGATTTCCCTAGATTCCTTTAAGTCCTAGCAAAAAATCCCATCTTTTTTCAGGAAGCTTTTCTTAACCCCTTTTATTTCTAGTGCCTTTCCTTAATTATTTTTTATTTATCCTGTTCACATATATTTGTTTGTATGTTATCTCTTCTATTAGATTGTGAATTCCCTGAGGGCAAGCACTGTCTTTTGCCTCTTTTTTTATCCCCAAAACTTAGCATAGTGCCTGGCACATAGTAGGTGCTTAATAGATAAATGTTCATTGATTATAATAATATATGAATTATAATTAACTTTGAATTCATATATAATATGAATCATTATACAATTATAATATGATTACAATAATATATGAAACATATATTCATATATATAATATATGAAATGCCCTTATAAGAAGGATCTGCGATTCCAGTGGTGCAAATTATAATGTCTACTTTATGATGTAAAATCACTTTTAAAAAACAAATACACATATACCCTAATTTACATGTACTGATGAGCACCATCTCCTTCAAATAATCACTTTAGGAGACTCTATAGCCCAGCAGTACTTCCAGTTTTCAGATCCTTGTTGGAACAAACTCTTGAGCCTGTGACAGATTCTCTTATAAATGTGCGATGATGGAAATTCATCATTCTTTGAAGACATTCAATTTTTTAGAAATAGTCAAAAGTTATTTAGAGCCAAGTTTGGAGGAATAAGATTAGTTATCATGTTGGGTAAACCTGTTTTTAGTCAAAAAACAGGCATTGCTGTTAAGTAATGAGATTGATTTTTGATGTGACTTATATACTTGCAAGAATGGATGAACTTATTGGAAGGGTTGAAAGAGCAAGTGAAGAGCAAGTAGAGAGTTGATGGAGAGAGAGGATGATGATGATGATGATGATGATGATGATGATGATGATGATGATGATGATGATGATGATGCTAGGGCAAGGTAAAGGGAGAGGAAAAAATAAAACTTCAAGAAGTTGAGGTGGGAAAAGACTTTAGGGAACACTCATAGATAGGGGAGGGAGAAAAGATGAGGTACTCACATAAGAAATAGAAATAATTCAAAGTCTTGAATGTTGTGGGATCTTTTCAGTCATGGCTAACTTTTCATAACCCAATTTGGCATTTTCTTGGCAAAGATACTGGGGTGATTTGCCATTTCTTCTCTAGCTTATTTTATAGATGAGGAACTGAGGCAAACAGGGTTAAGTGACTTGCCCAGGGTCACAACTAGTAAGTATCTGAGGTTGGATTTGAACTCATGAGGATTCCTGATTCTAAGACATGATCTGTCCACTCCACCATCTAGTGGTTGAAGTCATAGAAATGAAAGGAGAAAGTTTCAAGAAGTGTTTGGTCAATACTGTCCAACATGATACAGAGATCAAAGATGAGGGCTAAGAAAAGCTGTCTGGCTCACATCGAACTCGAACTCATGCCTTGGCTTTCTTAGAACTATGAGCAAAGTTCTGATAGAGTAGATTATTCTCTAAATATAAATGTGTCCTAATCATAACATCCAGGATACTCACTATGCTTGAAAACATATGGCTGAATTAGAATAGCAACTAGGGATAGTGAGAGAAAAAAGGATTAAATTCTACAGATCAGAAGAAAAATGGATTGAAATAAATCTGTCCTCATCGTTACCCTACCAACCCATTGAAGAAGAATCAGTGAACAGCTGAAAGATGGGTGGCCAAAAAAAAAAGTGGTGAGAAGAAGTCAGGAGTCTAAATAATCTACCAGCAGAATCACCAGCCCCTGGATAATGAGATTTGGTCACACAATAAGATCTTACCTATCTGAAACTCAGCTGCCCAACAGTTACATCTCTCCAAAACATCTTTGCCCAATATGAGTATCAAAAGCTTCTGAGCTACCAAAAATAGATGTTAACAAAGTTCATATACAAAAGATTTATATTCATGCTTTATTCTTAGGAGAACTTCTTCTACACTTGTTTAGATTTTTTTAACTCTTATTTTACACAGTTCTGACACAGTTGGCTATCTGATGTTCAAGTCCACAGCAGATGAGAAGAAACCAATTAGGAGAGAGTCTGCTACAAGATGGCATGCTGACAGCTGTGAGACATGATAGCTGAGAGCCTGACTTCGAGGGAGGAGACAGAAAAACTATATAAGCAGACATAAGCTTTCAGAAAGCATAGCAGTCTGGGGACATTTAATGTAGGATACAAATAGGAAATGAAAACATCAATGAATTATTGCACAGTACAGAAGTTAATGTTCACAATGATACCCTCAAGGCAAAGTTAAATGATGTTCCATATTTACTGTTTAAAGAAGCAGGGGAGTGTGCAATGTATTTTAGAAAAATGTTCATTCCATATGATCAACACTTTCAAGTGTTGAAGCTTAAAGATCAAACCCTCATTTATGTGGAACAATTCATAGTGACATAACACCAAGGGTTGGGGTTCAGGGTAGAACATGGATCCTGTCATCATACTTACTGTCCAGAGGTTCCTCTATTTCCTTATAAATTTGTCTTAAGGACCCATCTTTCATTACTTTCTCAGTAAACATATCAAATGGGACCAGTTCTCGAATAGTCTTCTTATCATCTTCAGATGTGGCAAGCCATCGATCACAGGCAAATGTCACAGTCTCTGATCCCTAGAGCAAAAGGGAAGGAAAAATAAATTCAGCTTTCAATAGGGAAAGTGCCTGGTTCAGAAGTTGCTAAGCAAGGAGTATTCAGGCAGGAGTCTCTGGGGACTGGGACAACTATGTATCATAGAGATACACATTTATGCAAAAATGACAGCAGGTCAATTGTTCAAAGACTCTTCCACCAAATCCTATTGCATTTCATTCCTTCTTGGGTTTTATCTTTTGAGTAACTATTAAATTTTGGAATTGTTGCTTTAAAGGCAGCTAGGTGGATAGAGTGCTGGGCCTAGAGTCAGGAAGACCAAGTTCAAATCCGACATCAGACACTTACTAACTGTGTGTCAAGTGCTTGACTCAATCCAGAGCTACATAGTCATCAGCCTTGCTCTCTCCTCCAAAGCCATTGGACTCCAGTGGCAAGATATAGGTTAAGATGACATGGCCCAGGATGCAGTGGGTGACTTTTAAGAAAGTGAGGGTGTAGACCGGAGAGGATGCTGGTCATCATCAATTAGAGGAGTATGGATGTGTCACTATGTTGTTTAAAAATGGTATGATGTCCTGGGTCTCCTTTTAACACATTGCCAATTTGTAATCAGGAGGACAGAGGCAGTTGAAAGAGGTATATTTAAACCACATGAACTTGTGCAGTTGTGTACATGTTTGTATATAGGCATGTGTATACGCATATATTGATGTACATATGTGTTTATGGAGGTATCGATGTCAGTACACAATATGGGGTGGAATGTGGAGAGATAGATGACTAGATCTATTTCCTGCCCTTCACTGACAAACAGCTTTACAAAATTGTGCACACACCAGATCTCCACTTTTCCATTCTCTGTTCTACTGAAGGGCTTGGTGCCTGATTTCTGCCCATTGTCATTCTGCAGAAGCTGGGCTGTCAAAGGCTACCGATGCCCTTCCAATGGTCATATCCAAGGATCTTTTTCCAGCCCTCCTTTCATTTTTTCTGTGCTGTGTTAGATGCTCCTGGCTACCCTTTCTTACTCTAAATGCTCTTCTTCTTTGATTACAACAGAGATACTAACTTCCTGATTTTCTTTCTTCCTTTCTTTCAGCAATAGGGGTTAAATGAGTTGCCCAGCTAATAAGTGTCTGAGGACAAATTTGAACTCAGTTCAAAAGTTCCAAGGCCAGTGCTCTATTTATTGTACCACCTAGCTATCCCCTTTCCTCCTGCCTTTCAAACTGTTTCCTCTCTGTCTTCTTCACTGACTTCTCTTTTTAATTCCTTAAGACAGGATGTTCTCCAGGGTTCTATTATCATTTCTTCTCCTCTTCCTCTGTCTCTGTCTCTGTCTGTCTGTCTGTCTGTCTGTCTGTCTCAGCTCTCATTTAGAAATCCTAATCATTGACACAACTCCAAGTATCACCTTTAGGCAAATGATTCCCAGCTCTGTTTCTTCAGTACTGGTCTCCTTAATTTCTGACCCACATCTATGACTACCTACCAGATCTTTGCTTCCACCTCAAACTCAAGATGTTCTAAACCTTACTTAGTATCTTTCCCTAAAATCGTTTCTTCCTTATGAATTTGCTTTTCTTGTTGGTGTCACCACCATTCATCTAGCCTCCTGTTTCCAAAATCCAGGGTCTATCTTTCATTCTTCTTTCTTCTTCAAGTCTTATATTCAGTCAGTCATAAAATCCTGCCAATTTCTCTTCTGCTGTTGCTGTTATTCAGTTGTATCAGTTGTGTCTGACTCTTCATGAGGTCTGGGGTTTTGTTGGCATTGATACTGGAGTAATTTGCCATTCCCTTCTCAAGCTCATTTACAGATGAAACTGAGACAAACAAGGTGAAGTGACTTGCCCAGGGTCACACAGCTAGGAAGTGTCTGAGACCAGATTTGAACTTGGGTCTTCCTGACTCCATGCTCTATCCACTGTACCACCTAACTGCCCTCCTCTGCAATTTTCCTCAAATTCATTCTTTCCTCCCTATACCCACCAATGTCATCTTCCTACAAGCCATCATTACCATTTTCCTGGGCTATCACAATAGCATACTGGCATTCCAATTTTATCCACAAACCATCATTTCAAATCTATCCTTTATTCCACTGACAGAATGGTCTTCCTCAGGCATAGATCTGGTCATGTCACTCATTTAATCAAAAATCTTAAGTTGCATTCAGCTGCCTGCCAACTGAAGTTCAGATTTCTTTGTCTGGCATCCAAAGCCCTTCACAATCTGGTACCACCCTTCCTTTCTGTCATTTTGTCATATTGCTCCCTTCTATGCACTCTATGCCCCAGTTAAACTGGTCTGTTTTCTGGCCCTGAGATATGTCCTGTGCTTTCTGACTTGACATGCCTTTGTTTTCACTGTTCCCTATGGCTAAAATATTCTCCTATTCCCTCTTCTTTATTGAATTCTTACTTATCATCTATTGTTATTTTTTAACCAGACCTATGATTTTATCAGTGCATGGAGCTCCCGACGAGGAAATTCCATCTATGAATGCAGATGGGCACCTTCTCTGCCACTTATAAACTAAGAGAGATGCTTGAGACATTGAGAAATTAAATGACTTTCCCAAGGTTATATAACCAATATGTTTCAAAGTAAGACGAACTCAGATCTTCCCAATGCTTTCATACCATGCTATGTCTTCCATGATTTAAAATCCAATTCAGATACCATCTTCTCCATAAAACCCTGCCTGACCACTCTGTCAATAACAACTTTCTTCTTTTGACTTAGCAGAATGCTTTGTTATATACTTCTTAATTTTGATTAAGCAACATTATGTTTAGCTATCTGTTTTTACATCATTCCCCTATTATATTAGAACACGGGAACAAAGACCACATATTATCTGAAATTTGCATCTCCCATATTTAACACAATGCCCTGCACATCATGTCTTTAATAAAGGTATGTTGGTTGAATGTATAAATCAAATTAATATATGACTCTTTGTACCTTAGATGTGAAGTTTGGAGGGTTTTCTTCGAACTATTTAATAAAAAATCTAGCCCTGAGTTCTCAGTGGACAGGGTAATTTTCACAATTCACTTTGCTGTTTTGATAAGTTAAAGAGTTTTCAAAGACTGTCAAGTAGTTGCAGGAAATCCTAGGGCAGGAACATACATTTTTATCTGGCAGGAGCCTTCGGATATCCACATGGTCACAGTGCCACCCGGCATTCATGCCTGCATTGTCATGTCCAATCCGAATTTTTTCAATGACTTCTCCTACATCCTCCATCTGAAGAGAGGGCAAAAAGCACAGGGTAGTAGCTTAGTGTTTTAAAAAATAAAACATTTAATGAATAAATCAGGGAAAGATCCATAAAAATACTATCCCCAAGCAACGTCCTATTTTTCCCTTCCCCTCTGGCCATGGAAGTGAGAACTGACTTTTAGTCATTCCTTGACTCACAAAAAAAATGGGAGGCATCCCCAACAACTTTGGGAAGAAACCCTATATAAGAAGGGAAGGAGGTAAGGCCTTTCTATATTTGAGACCCTTTTTGTTAACCAATTGTGTGTGTTATGGTCTCTTTCTCTACCAGAGCTGGTCTATTAACACACCAACCATCTTATCAGTGGAACTGGGCCCTTTGATCCAATTGTTCCCATAAAGAGGAAGAACTGAAGGTAAGAGGAAGAGAGAAAAATATCAGAAGACTGAGAAGGGGATAGTGGGGCTGGACTCCCCCAACCCCTTCCAGGAAGGGTTGAGTTGAAGAAAAATAATCTGGACAAGAAATTCTCTATGACTTGGCTACTGCCAAGCCAATAGATGATGAGACTGTTTTTTTTTCTTTTGGAGAGAGAGAGAGAGACAATGCGGCATAAGGAAAACTACTGTATTTGAATTCAGGAAGACCTAGGTTCAGATCTTAGCTCTGATGCTTTCCACTATGTGACCATGAGCAAAGCACAACCTCTCTGAGTCACTTTTTCATCTATAAAAAAAGAAGAAAATAATACATATAGTATCTACCTCAGAGGATTATATGGATCAGCTAAGATGGTATATTTAAGATTCTAAAATCAATATGTAATTTATCTTATGATTCATAATGATAAGTCTATGCCTGGTATATTTTTCAATTATTTTTTGTTTTCTTAACTTACTAGCTAAACTCCTTTTGAAACATCCCTACTAAGTTGAGAATCACCAGAAAAACATTGAAAAAATGTGTTAAAAAAGGAAAGGAACATTAGAAGTATTTTACTTTAAATGGTACTAAAAAGCAGTAATCATAAAAAAATTAGCAATTTTTTACAAAAGGTAAAGTTGAAGAAGAAATATAGGTGCATGAGATCAAGGAGCAAACAAATACAGTAACAATAAATATGAGGCAAAAACTTGTAATTTACCAAAAATCTCAGGGAAAATAGGAAAGAAACTTGGAAAACTTTTATTTCTGGCCAACATCTTACTGCAAAGATCCAAATGGATATATGGGTTAGATATAAAAGATCACATCACAAGCAAATTAGAGGAATAGGAAACTATTATGGTTAGGCAAGGGCTTTTTGAACAAGCGATAGAGAAGATAAAGACAGGAGATAAAAAAGGCAACTATGAGTACAAGAAGTAGAAAATTTTTTTACAAACAAAATCAATGCAGCTAAAATCAGAAGAGAAACAGTTAACTGAAAAAAATCTTGACAGCAAGTTTCTCTGACAAAGATCTGATATCCAAAATACACATGGAATGAATCTGAACAGCAACCATTGCCAAATAGATAAATGATTAAAGAATATGAACAAATAGCTCTTAAAAGAAGAAAAGAATCCTATCAAAAAAATTGAAACTATATTTCATTTCTACTTTTCACTCTTAAGTTTGGCAAAAATGGAAATAAAGGGAAATGACAATTATTGATGAGGCTGTGGGAGGACAAGAAGATAGAACAATTGACTGTTGGTGGAGCTGTGAATATGTTTGACCATTCTGGAAAGAAATTGGGAACTATCTGCAAAGAGTCAATTTTGATATCTATTTTAAAGAGATCAAAGATAGAAAGAACAATGTGTATGAAAATATTCATAGCCACACTTTTTATTATAGCAAATAAATGATGATTAAGAGAATATCCATCAATTTGGGAAGGGCTGAACAAATTATGATATGTAACTATAATGGAATATTATTTTGCCATAAGAAGAGAAAAAAAGGAACAGACTCAGAGACACCTGAGAAGATTTGTATGAGATGATGCAGAATGAAGTTAGCAGAACCAGGAAAACAATCTATGCAATCATTATAAAATCACAAAGGAAATCAACTTTGAATGACTAATCAGCACAATAACCAACTGAAACTATAGAAGACTGTTATGAAATATACTTTCCACCTGTGGCTGAGAAGTGACTGCCTAGAAATGCAGAAGAGACATAGATTTTATTTTTTTTAATATATAATTTATTTATTTTTCAGTTCTTAATATTCACTTCCACAAGAATTTGAATTCAAAATTTTCATGACAGCATACACCCCATCCACCCCTTCCTCCAGTCTGTCCTCCCTTCTATTACCCACCCTTCTGCCACCCTCCTTCCCTTCTATTTTCTTGTAGGGCAAAATAGATTTCCATGCTCCATTTCCTGTAGAGCTTAATTTCTAGTTGCATGCTAAAACAATTTTTAACATTCATTCTTAAAGCTTTGAGTACCATATTCTCTCCCTCCCTCACTACCCACCCTCATTGAGAAAACAAGCAATTCAATATAGGTCATACATATGTAACAATGCAAAGCACTTCCATAATATTTATGTTGTAAAAGACTAACCACATTTCCCTCTGTTCTATCCTGCCCTTCATTTATTCCATTCTCTCCCTTGATCTGTCCTCCCACAATAGTGTTTGCTTCTGATTATCCCTTTCCCCAATTTGCTATCCTTTCTATTATCTTGCCTCTCCTATCCCCTTCCCCCTTGCCTTCCAGCAAGGTAAAATAGATTTCTATATCCAATTGAGTGTGTATTATTCCTTCTTTAAGCCAAATCCCATGAGATTAAGATTCAATCATTTCTTTTCATCTCCTGTGTGTTCCCCTTCATTGTAGAAGGTCTTTCTTCCCTCTTGTATGTGAGATGATTTGCTACATTCTATCTCTCCCTTTCTCTTACTCCTAGTACATTCCATTCAACAGTAAATTTTATTTTTTTAGGTATTCTCACTTCATATTCAGCTCACCTGTGCCCTCTATTTATGTGTATATACATATATATGTATATATACATATATAATGTACATATGTGTATATATATGTATGTAGTATGTGTGTGTGTGTGTACACACACATATATGGATTCCCTCTAACTAACCTAATACTGAAAAAAGTCTCATGAGTTGCAAATAACATCTTTCCATGTAGGAATGTAAACAGCTCAGCTTTAATGAGTTCCTTATGATTTTTCTTTCCTGTTTACCTTTTCATGCTTCTCTTGATTCTTGTGTTTGAAAATCAAATTTTCTATTCAGCTCTGGTCTTTTCATCAAGAATGCTTCAAAGTTCTCTATTTCATTGAATGACCATTTCCCTTCCCTGAAATATTATACTCAGTTTTGCTGGGTAGGTGATTCTTGGTTTTAATACTAGTTCCTTTGACTTTTGGAATATCATATCCCAAGCCCTGTGCCAGTGTGGCCTGTGCTGGACTGCTCCTTGCCTCCTGCATGGCTAAATAGACAGTTCCATTACCTTCCAGTATGTCTTGGGCCGGAGATTTGCTTCATTCTGCCATTCTGTGGGTTCTGCAGCTCCAGAATTTGTTTAGAGTCATTTTTTTTACAGGTATTTGGCTGGGCTTGGGGGCAGCACTCTAGAAAATGTGTGTGATTACTCCACCATCTTGACCTGGCCCCCCTTACTTGATTTTCAAATCCTTTTTGAGCTCTTTCATTGCCTGAGACCATTGCATTTTTGGAGGTTTTGTGTGTAGAAGCCTTGACTTTGATGTCTTCCTCTGATAGTATGCTTTATTCTTCCTCACCCAAAAGGATGGAAGGAAAATATCTTTTCACCAAGAAAGTAACCTCCTATAATCTTATTTTTTCCCCCTTTTTAGGCATTTTCCCAGCCAGTTACTTGACTTTTGAGTCATTTGTCAAGTGGGGAGATATACTCTAGGAACCTGTAAGTTCTCAGTTCCTCCAAGTTCCTCAGTCTCCTCTTCCTGGCACAATCAAGGGAAAGTAGTTTACTCCTCTCCTGGCCTGCACTCTGGTCTGGGAGCAACTACAAGCATTCTTTTCTGCCCTGGAACTACGAGTAGGATTCCCTCTCCAGAGCCTCCACCAGCTGCACCATGCCAGTGCTCCTCTTCAAATCAGGACAGTCACTCAGGACTGAGGCCCAGTTTGGTCACTTGATTCCCCCAGCGTCTTTAGGTCAAGCGCTCCAAAAATGGACACTGCTGCTTCAGTGGCTGCCACAGTCCTGGAGCCAGACTGCACACCCCTGTCACCCAGGTGAAAAAGCTTTCTCACTGACCTTTGAAGCTATCTTTGGCATTTGTGGGTTGAGAAATCTGAAAGCTGCAGCTGCTACTCATGATTCCATGCCCTGAAGCCTGCTCTAGTCCTTTCCTTGGCATGTGGCCCCAGATGGTCTGTGCTCTGCTCTGAGTCCAGTGCAATAGACCTTTACTATCGGCCTTCCAGGCTATCTTGGGCTGGAAATCTCTTTCACTCTATCATTTTGAGGCTTTAGCTGCTCTAAAATTTGTTTAGTGTCATTTTTATAGGTATTTCATGGGCTACGGGGGGAGAGCTAGAGCTAGGTCCCTCTTACTTCTCCATCATCCTGGTTCCATCAAAAAGGGACTCGAGACATAGATTTTCTGAAATAGATAATATGTGAATTTGTTGTTGTTGTTACTCTGATTATTGTTTTTTATAAGGGAGGAACTGAGTCATGACAGAGGAGAAAAGGGCTAGTAGTGATAGTGATGCAAAAACAAAAAAGAAAAAAGTGTCAATGAAATGTTTTTTAAACTGCATAGAAAAAAAGAGAATAAAGCTCAGAGGAGGACAAATAAAATCTTTAGAGCTCTATAACTAAAGTATAGGCTTTACTATTGGCTTTAAAATAAGTTTATTTTTGAGATATATGATTTTATGGGGTTTATTATGAGAGTTACAGCTTCATATGCAATCCTCTTTTTCTGTTCTTCGTATGTGGAAATGTTCATATGTGTTGATGCTTGAATAACATTTTTTTTAAAAAAGTTAAAATCCCAGGGAAGAGGAATTTCTTACCCTGTCTCAATTTAACTAAAGGGAAAAGAGTATGTTTTCAGTTCAATTTCCACATTTTAGAAAGGACAGTAATGTACTAAAACATGGGGTAAAGAAGGTGAACAGGTTCATGAGGGCTGGTTCACAAAGTCATGCCATGTAAGGATTGGATGAAGGAACTAGACTGAGGAAGAGAAGATTTAGAGGACAGAAGATAAATGTCTTTAAGTATTTTAAGGACTCTCATGTAGAAGAAAAATTAGACTTGTTCATCTTGGCTCCAAAGGACAGAACTAAGAGAAATAGATGAAAATTGCAGTGGCTGATTTTGGCCTTATAGAAAGCAAAAAGTTCTTAACAGTTAGAATGGCCTAAAATTGGATGACTCGGGGTAATGACTTCCAAATAACTGGAGGTTTTTAAGGAAAACCTGGGTAACTACCTGTTGAAGATCTTAGAATTTCAGAGTTATAAAGGACCTCAGAGTCTTTCTAGTCTAATTTTGTATGAACAAGAACCCTCTCTCCAACATACCTGACAAAGTATCTAGCCTTTACTTGAAAGCTTTAGTGTAGAGGAATCCACTACCATTTTTGAAGACGGCATTCTTGTTCTTCAGATTTCCCTTTTTAATTACAATGTTTATTGCATTGTAGTCTAAAGACTGAGTATTTAATATTTCTTCTTTTAAGCATTTGCTTATGACTAATTTATGTCCCAGATTTGGTCAGTTTTTGTAAAGGTGCCATGAAAAACATAAAAATAGATATATTCTTTATGATGCCTATTCAGCAATTACCAAAGGTCGACTATATCTAATTTTTCTAAAATTATCTTCAGGTCCTTAACTTCTTGTTAATCCTTCTACAAGGTTTATCTAGGTCTGCAAAAGTCACAACGAAGTCCCTAATGATTTTTTACTGCCTAGTTCTCTCTAGGATTGACTAACTTTTCTTTTAATTATTAAATGTTATATCATTTGTTCATATATATTTGGTACTGACATTATTTCCTTATCTGTGGTTTCTTCAAGTATCCTCTACTTTCCCTTCTTATCTCTTTTAATTCTTTCTGTTTCTATTGTTACTTTGTCTGAGATCATGATTGTCATCCCTCCTTTTTTATTTCGCCGAGGCTTAGTAGATTCGATTCCAAGTCTTCATTTAAACTCTGGGTAAACTTCATGTTTTAAATGTTTCTTCTAAATGATATATTATTGAGTTTTGTTTTTTGCCCTGTTCTGCCACCCTTCTCTATTATTGGTGAGTTAATGCCATTTACGTTCAGGATTATTACTATCAGTTTTGATTTTCTCTCTATTATATATTATTATAGTGTTTTATGTCTTTGACTTATATCCCCTTCCAACCTTTACAAAGTAAATGAAGGCAGGGAAAGAGCGAGACAAAAATCAAAATTAATACTCTATAGCTGTTACACAAACCTCTCCTTCTGAGGTCACTTCTCAATCTGAGATTCTAAGATTATGATTTTCCACATCTCCCTCACCACAGAGGAAGCAACATTGGGAGAGAACAGTGCATCCCTGACATCCTAGATGAGGGAGAGGAAATGCCATCTTACTTCAGCATCCCAAGAGGAGTCTGTAATGCTGAGACAAAGAGAGGGAGAGAGAGGAAGGAAAGATTCAATGATAGCTATGAATATTGAGATATTGATTCCTCCCACCTAGGGCATTCTCTCTCTCTCTCTCTCTCTCTCTCTCTCTCTCTCTTTTAACATCCACACTAATGAAACTGATCTCAATCTCCCTTACACATACCATGCTCATTCCAATTTTAAGCTTTTGCTTAAACAAGCTTCAACTAGCTTCAAACCTGATCCTCCTCCTTCTTTTCTCTTCTCATTCCATCTCTCTGTCTGTCTCTTTTCTCTCTCATTCTCTCCCTCCCTTCCTCTCTCTTTCTACAACCCCCCCCCTCCACACACACACACACTGTGTATGTACTCCATACTCCTTGTAATTTCTGTGCTGTGTTGTCTGTTCACTGTTCCTTTTCTTGCTCCTGCCTGCTCTCTTGAGAGCAGATTGTGTTTTCTACATCTGGTAGCATAGTGCTGAGGTACCTAATAAATACTGCCTATTTGATAACTTGAGAGCTCCCCTTAATAGCGCATCAAGACAATTCAATTCAATGATCATTTATTGACACCTACTATGTGCCTGGCAGTTTGACACAGTAGATAGAGTGCTGACCCTGGAGTCAGGAAGACCTAAATTCAAATTTAGCCTCAGACACAAACTAGTTATGTGACACTTAACCCTGTTTTCCTCAGTTTCCTCATCTATAAAACAAAATGGAGAAGGAAATGACAAACACTTCAGTATCTTTGCCAAGAAAACACCAAATGGGGTTACAAAAAGTCAGACACAAGTGAAAAATGACTATAACATGCATCTGGCACTATACTAGACACATGCAAAGACCAAAATGAAGTCTCTACCCTCAAGGAGCTTACATCCAAAGTTATGAGAATAATGGGGATGCTAACAACTAGGGAGAATCAGGAAAAGCCTCATGCAGGTGACAGCACTTAAACCAGATCTCTAAAGGTGCAAAGGATTCCAGAGGAGAAGGTAAGGAGAGAGACCATTCTAGGCATAGAGGACAGCGTGTGCAAAAGATGGAAACAGGAGATGGAATGGTGTCTGTACTGAACAGCAAAAAGGCCAGGAGATGGACCATAAAGGGTATGGAGGGAAACAATATGAAACCAGCCAGGAAAGATAAGTTGGAACCAGATTGAGAGTGACTTGAAGTGCCAAGCAGAGAAGTTTGTATTTTATCACAGAAACAGTAGGGAGTCACTCATGTTTCTTGACCAGGAGAGTGGCATGGCCAGACCTATGCTTTAGGAATATCAGTTTGGCAACTGTGGATACTAAATTAGATAGAAGAAAGGCTATAACTAGAAAAATCACTTTGGAGGTTATTGCAATAGTCTAGATGAGAGAGAATGAAAGCCTGGCGCAGGATGGTGACCATGTGAGTAGAGAAAGGGTTGAATGTGGGAGATCTCATGGAGAGATAATTGACCAGTTTTGGCAGCTGAGTGAATGTGGGAGATTAGAGAGAGGATTGAAAATGCTCTCCCTCACTTCCCAGTGCTCATCTACATTCTACCCACACTTATTCCATGACGCATTCCTGGACCGCTCCATCCCATATTGATCCCTGCTACCTCTCAACTCCTATAGCACTTAATGAATTGTACAGTTTCTGCAAGTCTCTGAATTTCAGGCTTTCAAAAACTGCCAGCAAGATGACCTAATCATGCTCATATGCGCATCCTGAGTGCAGAGCTACTTAATGAATGAATGTTTTTTGATTGATTCATTCATCAAACATGAAGCCTTGGTAACCTTGGACTAGAGTGATAACTGTGAAATCAAGTGTAATCTCATTGGTGGTAGCCCCACTTTAGTCATCCTACTGAAAACCTTACAAATGTTAGGACTAGAGAAGGAGTGAGCATGTGGTGGGCAAGGAAAGTACACAACAGTGAGGAAACCTGGGTTCTAGTCAGAGACAATAGAGTAGATAGAAAGAGTATAGAAAGAGTGCTGAATTTGAAATCAGAAGTACTAGGCTTAAATCTTAGCTTTTACCAACTCTGCGACTTTGGGTAAGTCATTAAACTCTCTGAGTTTTCTCATTTATAAGATATGAAGGCGGGATTGGTGGATCTCTGAAGTTCCTTCCTGCTCTAAATCTGTGACCCTGTTTAATTTCTCTTTTGGAGCACACACACACACACACACACACACACACACACACACACACACACTTTTTACTATTAATGCAATCCATAGACAAGTCATTGTATCTTTCAAGGTTTCCATTTCCTCATCTGTAAAATTCTGTTGTTATTCAATCTTGTCCGACTCTTCATGACCCCATTTGGAGATTTCTTTGCCATTTCCTTCCCCAGTCCATTTTATAGATGAGGAAACTGCGACCAACAGTTAAGTGACTTACCTAAGATCACACAACTAATAAGTATTTCAGGTAGATTTTGAACTCAGGTCTTCCTGACTCCAGCTCTGTCTACTGTGCCATCTAGCTGCCCATCTATAAAATGAGGAATAATAAATAATACTTACCCTTCCCCAGGGAAGGAAGTTGAATAAAATGATTCTGAGGCTCCTCACAGTTCTAAGATCTATGATTTTACATATTTTTTTCTTTTTAAACCAAAATACCACCTTATATACAGTGTTTAGTCCCTGATCTATGTTCTGCTCTTTGTATGTCTATTCAGTCTTGCCATAAGAAATGGGAAGTCAGGGCCTGAGTGATTTGGGTTCTTATCTTATAGATTTGATAGCTGATCATTCAGAATTTACCAACTTATGCTGTGAGCATTTCAAGAGCATAAAATGCTCCTATAATAAATACAACGTTGGTGCAGTGAAGGCTGCATTCTAACCTCTGGAATCTTCTATTAGCTGACAATGTTTTGTTAGTACAATGGAAAAGCTATATCTCTAATGACCACCTTGAGTCACTGTTAAGTTGTTGAACAGCTTTCTGAATCATCAAATAAATAAGCAGTTATGGCAAGTTTAGATTTAGTGTGAAGAACATGGTGGCAAATTCTAATATACCTGATATATCTTTTAAAAATCTGTGATCCATGGCGGTTAGATATATAGGATCTCTAATAACCAGAATTTTGAATTAACCAGCACCCTGGATTATCCAATCATATTGGCTAACAAAGAGTTTAGTGTATTTCTCCCTTGTTCACTGGCTGATTTTCTTTTATTCCAGTCTCATTTCTAGGAGGCTCTAGTCCTGTGGACTTGTGTTGATTTTGACCCTGAGTGCCAAACATCAAACTGTGTGAGCCATTGAAGACTGTAGGCAGCTAGCCAGAACTTCTACGTTCTATAAATTTTTCTGTTTCTGTACTTTTTAATTGTCCTTTCCCCTTAGTTTATAGTAAAAGTTCCTTTCTAAAAACTTCCACTTTGTCTCAACTGGACTGAGGGGGAAAGGAGTTGTCCAGACTGCTATAAAGACAAAGTGGTGAGGCAAATCCCTGGTGACTCAGTAGCTGTTTCACACTGCAGATAAATTTGAAATTCTCAGAGGGTAGAGCTATAAGGGTTCTTAGAGATCATCTAGTTCAACCAAGGGGCAGCTATTAATTAAATCCTATCATTTCTCATATGAAGAAAATGAGACCACCCATAGAGGTGGGGTGTCTCACTAAGGTCATACAGCTAAATGCCCAGACCCCTCATTCCTGATCTAGCATTCTTCCTACCTTACCACCATTGACCATATGTCAAGAGGAATTGGAAAAAGGGGGAAGAATAAATATTCTGAGGCCAGTCAGTACTTGCCTAACTATGCCTGAGAGAAACAACATTTCCATTTGGAGCTCCTCAAAATTTACTGAGGCCTCAGTCTCTTCTAGGGCTCATATAAATTTGAAAGGAAAGAAAACATGACAACAGTATCCAGCAGTGGAAATTATAGATGAGTATTAATGGAGTTCTTGATTGAAGAAAACCTTGGAAATCTGCCAAAGTATGAGTGTTCCTCTTGGCCTGTTGATGGTGCCAGGCTTGGATGACTCAAAAGCAATCACCGTTAACTATACTGGACCTGGCTGTCCTCTGCGGAGAATGGAGAAGAGCAGTGAAGTCTTTGTCACAGAAGACCACATTGGAAAGTGAGGAGGCTCCTTGTCATGTTGCTTCTTTCCAGAAAAAAACTGGTGAAAATGCATCCTCTCCCATAATACTACCTTCTTTGCTCAAAAACAAACAATAGCTCTCTTTTGCCTTCAGAATAAAGTCTAAATGTAACTTCATGTTCAAAGCCCACCATAATCTGGACTCACCCTAATGCTTTAACTTTCTCTCCCAACTGCTTTCTTGAGTGAACTCCTTAATTTACTCCAATTGGCTCTTTCATATTCTTTGCTTATGCTATTTTACCCCCCTTGAATGCCTTTGTCTTTCCTTGCTTCTCTCTGTTTATTCTTCCTTCAAAGCGTGGTTCAAATCACATACTACCTCTACAAAGTCTTCCCTGACCAAATCTAGCCTAGCTGTCACTGCTTTCTCTCCTTGCTCTCAATGTAAGCCCTTTCATAGTCTGTCCACTCATTTGGCACTCACAGTAACTTGTACAGCCATCTAACTGATTCATGTAGGAACTATATCTTCCCAATAAGTCTGTTAGTTCTGCTTTTCCCTGATCACTCCTCTACCCCAACAGAACTGGATATTTAGTTGAGATTCAACAAACATACTTTTTAAATGAATGGAAATAGGTGACTAGGTTTGGTGATGCAACTTGACAGACCATTCAAAAATGTATTAAAATGGTGAGGGGAAAAAAACAGAACCACAAAACCAAGTGAGGGTATTCTAGCCCTGGGCAAACATCTGCTGTCCTATCTCAGAGATGTGAGGGCCTCCAATATATGAACTCCTGAACAAAAAGCTCTGAAAGAATGTTAACCTGGTCACTGAACCTAGAGAGTGATTTAGCATCTGGAGGCTAGCACAAGAGAGTTCAGAGTTAAATTAGAAATTCAGACCATGAGCAAACGTTGGCATCTTTGTTCTTGGTATGAGTTCATGACCACCACCTGTGCAGGGGAATTTTCTCAGAAACCCAGCCAAGGCCTATCTCTATGAGAACAGGGCCAAAATTAGCAATGAGATGAGTCAGATTTTCTCCCCGCTTCCCTTTCTCCTTCTTTCATTCCTCACCCCCTCACCAACCCAGTTGCAAGGTTCAAAGATCCTAAAGCACAACCCAGGAAGCAGAGGGAGCAGATCATGCCAATAACCAGACCAAAACTCCTAGGGTGCATGGCAGCATTTCTAACTCACTGCATCAAAGGGGAAAGCTGGGAAGCCATTTTTAGAGCTGCCACACACCCCCCCCAATAGCTGTGCAGACATGGAGGGCTACAGCCCCTCTCCTCTCAGCAGCACTCCTGAGGCCTCAGTCCACTCTGCAGAGTATTTGTTAATACATTTCATTCAGACATACAGATCTGGTGTGTGAATTTTCTACTTTCTTTTTCTTGAGACAGATGTTGGTTTGCCAAACAGTCAGTTATTTGGAAAGGTCTTTGCTACCAAATATAGGAATTAGAATTTGTGGAACAGACTGGTCAAGTCTTCTGCTTTTAAAACCTCTGGAATTCAAAGAAAGAGCTGTCTCTAAAATTACTGCAGAGAGTAGCCTTCTTTTACCAAGTTAATAATGAGGGATTTTCCCTCACAAAGGATGAGATGTGCAAGCATTGGAGGCCAGGTTCTAAGACAGATGGTCTTTCCATGAGAGATGATCCTTCTGAAGCATTACCAATACAAGGATGATCAGATTCACATACTCACATCTCATGTTCTGCTCCTGGGAGGTTTGTGAACTCCATAGGATCTTAGCACTGGGAGAGACTATAGGGTTCTTCAGTGATCCCTAGGGTATTGCTACCACAAAGCATTTGACCAAAGCTCCACGTTTTTATTTTAAAATCACCACGACATCACCCCAACGTGATTGTCACAACAATCTTTTAAGCAGGCAGAGCAGGATCATGAACCTCATTTTCTTGAAAGCAGGACTTAACCTGAAATACAAGGTTGTTGCATGGACTGCTAATCACCACATCTCAGGAACAGAAATCTAGATCAAGCTCAGCTGATACCATTCTGAGAAATAGTAATGAGCTAGATCTGATATTGTAGTGGAATGAAGGTCTAGGGGGCACAATCCAGATGGATACTCACACATACCAAAATTATTATTCAATTAATCAATCAATAAGCATTTATTAAGCATTTACTGTATACCAGGTACTACTCTAAATGGGTTACAAAGCAAATGGGGCAAGTCTGGAATTATTCCTTAGGAAGATTAACTTGGCAGCAGCAAGAAACACAGATGGGAAAGAGGGACTCACAAGGAGGCTATTAAACTAACTGCAGCAATAAGTGGTGAGAACCTGCTTGTGTAGTTGGAAGGCGGCAGATTTGAGAGACAGCTGTAGAGTCAACAAAACTTAGCAACTGATTGGGTTTGGGGAGACCCCTCTGTTCTTCCTTCTCTTTCATCCCACCCATTGCCAATGTGTTGCTAAGCCCTGCTGATCTTATCACTTTGAGGGATGGGCTCAAGAGTACAGGCAAAGAGGTTGGTTAGCCTTAGCAAGGAATAGTGAAGGAGATTCAGGCCTCCCAGTCTCTTCTGATCATTCCCCACTGACCGCTCCTTGGATGTTTCACATTAAGTAATTTCACTACTCCAGACCATTCTAACCCACTCTTCTCTCCCCACATCAGCTTCATGCTCATCATTCACCCTTGGTCATACACCAAGAGTGTTTCTGCTTCCTAAAAGTCCTAAATATTATCAAAGGACTGTCATTCCTACCCCAGATGCTACTACATCCTTAAGAACTATGCAGAAATCTTTTCTAGAAAGGAAGGAAGAAGGGAGGGAGGAAAAGAAGGAAGGAAGGGAGTAAGGCAGGGAGGAAGGGATGGAGGAAGGCAGGGAGGGAGGGAGGGAGGAAGGAAGAAAAGGAGGGAGGGAGGAAACAGGCATCTATATAGCATCTACTATGTGCTTGTCTCTGTACTAAATGCTTTACAAATATGATTTCATTCACTCTTCACAGCAACATTGCAAAGTAGGTGCTGCTGTTATTATCACCATTTTATAGTTGAGGAAACTGAAGCAAGTAATTTGCCCAAGGTCACACAATTAGAAAGTATTTGAGGCCAAATTTGAACTCATCTTCCTGACTCTGGGAACAGCATTCTATCCATTGCATCACTGAGCTGCCCAGCCACTTTTTTCCATCCCTGACCTAAAAGATCCCAGGTCCTAACACATAGCAAATTAGTGGTGGACCCAAAATTAGAACTCAGGTCTCCTGAGTCTAGTCTAGTGCTGTCCATTTTATTGTGCAGATATTCACATCTTTCTATTTCTTTTTTCCTTTCTTCTGAACCATGCCCACATCTACAACCCAACTCTACCTCCACAATGAAGCAGGAGACAGAATTTCTCTCAAAAAATGCCTTCTGCTCCCTTTTGCTGGTGCACAGATACTTCTGTTGGGTGCAGGTGGCATCACAGCCATAGATCACGATGAAGATGCTGGCATCCGTCCCCGCAGCAAAGACATCACTGGTATAGATGGTTATCTCATAGGGAATATCTAGAGGGTAGAGGTCAGAGAACTCAAGTGAAAAAGTAGCCAGGAGGGTCCAAAACTAGAAAGGAATTTAAAGATGGAGAATCTCATGTTAGGTTTGGGCCTGGGAAAATGGGTGTGAAATAGGTGGAGCTTGTCCTCAGTTGCCCTTCCTACCCCAACTACTTTTGGGTCCTTTTGGTGCCCTTTCTCTGAGGGATTGGGCAGCTAGAGGGTTCAGTAGATAGACTGGAGTCAGAAAGACCTGAGTTGACACTAGCTAGATGACCATGGGCAAGTCTCTTAATCTTGGAGGCCTCAGTTCCTCATCTGTAAAATGGGGAAGGAAATGTCAGACAACTCTAGTATCTTTGCCAAGAAAACCCCAAGCTGGGTCCTGAAGTGTCAGACATGACTAAAAAACAAACAAACAAACAAAACTACTTAATTTAGCCTGACTTGTGTAACCATCAATATGCTCTTGTGATGTTTGGTTCCCATTTCAACTTTCCTGTCCAATATCTTGTCTTCTCTGTGCCTTTCAAGATGACAAATAGGGAATAAATTATCTATGGCAATGTGCTAATGGGAGAATATCTTGTGGTTCAGTGTCATAGGATCAGAGCTCCAGAGTTAGATGGGACCTCAGAGGTCATCTAATTAGCCCCCTCATTTTACAGATGAGTTCCCCCATTCAAGGATTGCTCAAGTTCAGGCAGGTCCTAAGTGTCAGAGGTGGGATTTGAACCCAAGTCTTCTAACATACAAGGCAGTATTCCTTCTACTATGTGCACAGTGCCTGGCACATAGTAGGTGTTTAATAAATGTCAATTGATTAATAGATTTGCCCAAGAAGAGAGTGGCAGAGCTGAGAACGGAACTTAGGTCCTCTGACTCTTAGTCTAGAGTTCTCTGGGCAGATGTTGTCCTGAATTTTTTTCTAAACTTCTGTTTAATTTGTGTAGTCTTGCCAACCCATCCCCCCCCAAAAAAGACACATACACATACATATTCATACAGAGAGAGAGAAAATTTTATAAGGGCAAGGGCCATATCATTTCTCTTGGCTCTTTTACTGGGCCTAGTATAGTGCCAGATACCCAGGAAGTACACTAAAACTCATTAATTCATTTAAGTGTGGTTTGTAGAAAGAGAACTGGATTTGGAATCAGAAGACAGAGGTCTGAACTGCTGCTTTCTGTGTGACCCCAAGCAAATCTCTGAACCTCTCTGATCCCCAATTTCCACATCTATAAAATATGGGTAATGATATTGGTTCTGTCTATCTTACTATGAGGAAATTACTTTATAAACTTTAAAGTGATAGAGAAATATGACTTATTAATACTACTAATATTTTTACTATTAGTACTGTTGTTGTTGGATTCAGTGCCTGGCCTTGAGTCTAGATGAGTTTTCTCCAAAATGGGGGCTATGGTCTCTAGGAGGAAGGAGACCTTGCTCCAGGGGGACATGGTGTGTCAACAAGAGCTTGATCACATGATCAACCAGTCAGAGGGAAGGTATGGACGGTTTATTTTCTGCACTTCATGTCTTATTCCATTCTATTTCCCCTAAAACTCATTCCTCTTCCAAAATTTCCTGACCCTGTCAGGGACACCACCACCTTTCTAGTCATCCAGATTCACAACCTCAATTCTTCACTCACATTTCACCTCATTTAGCTCATCTGTTGCCAAACCTTCTACCTTCATAACATCTTTCCTAGACATCCCTTTCTCTCTACTCACAAAGCTGCAATCCTGGCATCTCTTCCCTGGACTATTGAAATGGCCTTCTAATTATTCTCCTTGCCTCAAGGTTCCTCCCCTCTTCAACCCTCCCGCACATAGCCACCAGAGTGATATTCCAGAAGCAGAGGCCTGACTGTTGCCCGCCACCACCCCCTGCCTTTCCCAATTCAATATACTTCAATGGTGCCCTATTATCTCTAGCATCAAATATAAACTCCTCAGTCATTTGAGGCCATGGCCTTAAGGTCTGGCCCCAGATTACCTTTCCTGCCTCATTATACATTTCTCCCCTTCGTGCACTCTGTAGTCAGCCAAATTGGCTTTTTTGCTGCTTCTCAAACTTATATAAAAACACAACTAAAATAGCCAAACATGAATAGGAAATTAAGATATGATACCATCTATTAAGCCCAGCCACATAAAGCAAGAGGAATGATTTTATACTGAAAACTTTTTGCCAGGTTGAAACCAATGACAATGCACATTTTCATGATATTTTTACATTGTGTGTGATGAATAAATACATGCTAAGAAACATGGATCCTGCTGAAAAGATGCTATCCTTACTGCTGGGGATAACCTGCTATTTGATTATTGTATTATATATCTTGATTTTTATTTTTTTGAATTTTATTTATTTCATTCTGAATTTAAGAAATAGAGCATTTCCATAACAGAATAGAAAAGGGGTGATTGTACATGAAATTGTAAATCTATTATGTACAACTTGCTGTTCTTTTAATATATAATTATATAAAATATAGAATAGTTTTAATATTCTTTTAATATACAATAAAGTTGTCATGTAACTTTAAAGCGCCTTTAAAATAAAGAATCCATCTATTTGGCTGCTTACATTGATGAAATGGACTGAAAAGTTCATCACTAACATTTTATTGATACCCTGGAACATACACAAAGATTCTAAAAAAAGAAATGACAATGAATCACATTGTTCTAAAACACAAAAAGTATTATTTGTAGTGTTAAATATAAAATTTAAAGATACTGTTTATTCCACGTTTATTTTATCCTTTCTTAATTTCTGTTTTTCTGGATCTTTTATAATATGCCTGATGTATTTGCATAATAGTACATTATACAGTTTAGAAATTAAAATACACAGATACTGGAGGTGCACATTTCAAAATATTTTCCTGAAGTCATGGATGATGAAATGTTTGGAGACCACTAGCCTGGACTATTACAAGAGCCTATTACTAAACTATCTGTGAATCTGAATTGTGAACAACTCCTGATTTTGAAGTAGACCTCTCCCAGTTACAAGAAGACTAGAGGATAAAGCTCAAGATATAGTTCTCAAAATATAATGTGGGGTGTCTTGACGATCTCTTAGACCTGTTCAGTGATTCAGTAAGATCAAAGCTATTTTCATAATAATATCAAGATATTTTAATTGCCATAGGGTAATAGCAATAGATAACATCCACACAAACAAAAGCTCTTTAAGATGGTCCTCAATAATTTTTAACAGTATAAAGTGGTCCTAAGACCCAAAAGTTTGAGAGACAGAGAAAGACAAAGACAGATAGAGACAGAGGGAGACAGAGACAGAGGGAGACAGAGAAACACGTCAGAGAAACAGACAGAGGCTGGGACAAAGGTGGAGAGACAGAGACATTTGGAGGCTGAAGCAGCCCCCTAGCTCCTGGATCTTGAAAAGTTGAGTCTTTCTTGTGACTGCTTTGGCAGATCTGCTTTGGCAGATGTGTTAAGAAGAATGAAAGATAAATGGATATTTTTAATACCAAGCCAGAAGCAACAATCTTAAAGGATAGACAGTAAAAACTCCTGTTTTATGAAGTCTGGACTCTCCTAAAGGAGGAAGTCAGAAGCATATCAATGAAACAAGCATTCTAAGGGTTACCTTTGAGAGCCACAAAATTTCCTTCTCCCTTTCTATTTTTCCCTCTACCCATTCCCTTGTCTCTTGACAAGCCAACTGATTTTCCCATTCTCAAAGGCTATAGTCAATGGGGTTTTTTCTTTCCTGTACTCCCCAGGACTTTTACACATTTGCCTGTGTCAACTGGTCTGTCCTACATCATGAGTCCCAGTATTCAGGGCCAAGTTGACTTAATTTTCTCTATTTGGGGCCTAGGCATGACATTGAACAGATTGAAATTTTGTCTAGGTTTAGGTTTAGTCTAGAGAAAATTTTGATGTTCTCTTTTACCCAGGAATCCTGAGGGTCTTTCCCTCCCAGTTGATTTATTTATTTGTTTATTTATTTTTATTAAAAGGGGCCATCCCTCAAGTCACTACCCAGGAAGCTTATTCACTGAATGGGTATATCTCACTCAAAGTGAGAATGTGGGCCATTTCCAGTCATCCTGATGAATATGAGGCATCTGGACCCAGAGGGCTCAGGAGAAGAAAGTGAGGTTGGTGACCTTGCACAGCTCTCCCTCACTCAAATCAAAGTCAGCTGCAAGTTATGTTATCATCTTGATGTCATGGTCCTCTTCAAGAACGAAGGACAAACACAACCACAGACTTATCCCTGAACTACTGCTTTGACTTTCTTCTTGTGCTTCTAGGCTCAAATCTCTCACTCCAGTCCAGCCTCCACTCAGCTGCTACAGTGACCTTCCTAAAGCACAAGAGTGACCATGCCATCTCTCTACTCAATAAATTCTCTATTGCCTACAGGTCCGAGTAAAAAACATCTCTTCTTGGCATTTAAAACCCTTTATAACTCTGTCCTTTTCTATCTTTCTAGTTTTCTTTAGTCCCCCTCTATATGCTTTATGATTCAGCAACACTTGTCTAACTGTAAATCACACAACACCATCTCCCGACAGTTTCTTTTTGTTAAAATATCCCCAATGCCTAGAATATTCTCGCTCTTCACCTCTGCATAGTATTTCCCCAGGTATTCTTCAGGAGTCACCTTAAATCTTATCCTTCTTCGGGCCTTTCCCAGTTCCTCCTTCTTACCCCACACCCCAGTTGTGCCTTTCCTCAGAGATTGCTTTCCTCATGAGAATGTGAGTTCTTTCAAGGAAGAAACCAGATTTTTTTGCCTTTCTTTATAAACTCAGCATATGCCACAGTTCCTGGCACACAGTAGGTGCTTAGTAAATGGCTGCTGACATTGTTGACCAACTAATGAATTTCCCCTCACTGGCAGCCTTCAAATGATCACTTGTCAAGTATGTTATAGGGAGTGATTCTTGCTCAGGTACAGATTAGACTAGATGCCTTCTAGGTCCCTTCTAACACTGAAGGCCTATGATCCTATGAATCTTTTTCAATTTCTTCCTCATCCTAAGCACCAGGAGAATTTCTTATACTGGACAAGTAAGCAAGTGAATTATATCCAAAGTAGTGCTAATAAGTGGAATGAAAATTGATGGGTGAGCCTAGAGATGATTTTGTTGTCATTGAATCATTTTTCAGTTGTATCTGACTCTTTGTGACCCCATTTGGGGTTTTCTTGGCAAAGATACTGGAATGGTTTTTCATTTCCTTCTTCAGTTTGTTTACAGATGAGGAAACTGAGACAAACAGGGTTAAGTGACTTGCCCAAGGTCACACAGTTAGGAAGTGTTGGAGACCAGATTTGAACTCACAAAGATGAGTCTTCCTGACTCTAGGCCCTGTGCTCTATCAACTGCACCATCTAGCTATCCTTATATTTTTACCGTTTTAGCATTCTCAGAGTGCTTTTATTTAGATCAACTACTTTGATGTTTACAACAATCCTGTGAGGGAACAAGAATAGGTATTATTACCTGTCTTTGACAGATGTGGGAATAGGTCAAAAGAGGTCACTTGGCCAGGGTCACACAAACACTTTATAGCAGAGGTGAGATTAGGACCCAGATTTTATGACCCTTGTTCAATTGTCTTTACCATACTGCCAGCCCATACAGACACCAAACCCTTTGGAAAAGAATTAAAGACCCAAAGTCAGCTGCACAGGCCCATTCCACAGTGGACCTAGAGGAAAGAGTCAGGCAGCAGTTGGGGGTGGGGGGAGAGGGCATGAAGGCTAGAAGGACAGCTGCTGGATACCTACATGGAGTATATGTTTTGGTCTGTAGCTCTGCATGGAAGAGGTCCCGGTAGATGGCCCCATCATCTTCCTCTTTTCCTAGCCATCGTCCACAGGGATATGTCAAGCACTTTCCTAGAGATGGCATATCTACCTCTACCCAGTCCACAAACCAGCCTGGGGACTTGCCTAGGGAAAAATACACATCTGGCCTAATAAGTAGGCAGAGAAGCATTTGAAGCTACTTCTTTATTTTTTCTGTGTACCTGGTGAGATTTCAGGGTCATGGAAAAGATCCTGCTCCCCAGGCACACAAATCTTCCTCTAGCTGCTAGATAATGCCTGAAATTCCACCATTAGTGTCTTATCCCTTTAACCTTGATTCTAATTAAAAATGCACATACTCTTGGGAGGGATTGCATTATAAGCTATTCTGTCATTGACATCTTGGTATGAATGAAAGATGTGAGAGGAGAAAGGGAGACAGAGGGTGAGAATAATGGTGAAATCCAAAGAAAGGAAAGGATAGAGTTGCAATGTAAGGGAGAAACTTCTCAGAATGGGAAGGCTAAAGACACACCAAAAAAAAAATCCCCATTAGACTTTGTAATTTCCCCCAGAGCCAATTCTGAAGACAGGGAAATTACTCTAAGATGGGTAGCTGGAGCTTTGGGTGAGAAGATGGAGGAGAGCAGGAGGAGGATGCGTTTACTGACACAATTAATTGCTATCATGAAAGGAGAAAGATGGTGGCAGGAAAGCAGGTGTCATTAGATCCATCTCTGTATATGTGCAAAGCTGTCTTTCTTTCCTCAGCAGACCACACATGTGTGAGTTGGTGCTGAGAAAAGAGAGGAAGAAATGAAAAAGAAAATGGGAAAATGGGGGTGGAAGTGGGGAAGGTTGGAGGGATGGGGACAAATAAGAGAGGAAGAAGGACATAGACTCATTTGATAAATTCAGGAACACCAGGACTTGTGTGCCCCCAAGGGTAGGAAAGGTTACTATAAGTGGATGTTAAATTGGAAATGCTTTACTCCCAAGAGATGGTAAAATTCCATTCATCCAACAATAATTACCTCATACTCTATCCTAGGCTAGGGTCTAGGTGCTGGGAATAGGAAAACAAAAATGAAGCCGTCTATCCTCAAAGAGTTCACATTCTACTTGGATAAGTAACAGTTAAGTAAATATAACTTAACAGTTCAGTAAATGTAAAACATATGCAAAGTAATTTGGGCATGGGAGAATGATAGTTGAGAGGATCAAGAAAGCACTTAGGTGTGAGATGACACCTGGGCCAAACTTTGAATGGAGCTAAGGAACCCAGGAGGCAGAGATGGGAAAGGAGACCTGCCAAAGCCAAAGGCACAGAGTCAGGGATGGAATGTCATAGGCAATAAGTCAAGTTGTCTTGAACATAAAATGAGTGCAGGGGAGTAATGTAAAATTGGTCTAGAATAAAAAAGTTAGAATGAAATTATGAAGGACTTTAAATTCCAAAGGATTTTTTTATTTTCTAGGGATAGTAGAGACTCACTAAAAGCTTCTTGACAAGGGGAATGATGTGGTCACACTTTTGCTTCAGGAATATCAATTTGGCACCTGTATGGAAGACGGATTGGAGAGGGAAGAAAATGGAAGTAGGGAGAATAATTAGGAGGCTATTACAATAGTCTAGCCTAGAAGTGGTAAGAGCCCTGCCTTGAATAATGGTCATGTGGGAGAATTAAAGGTTCTAAATATTAATGGATTCAAAATGAGTTTAGATGACAGCTCTCTCCTTATTTATTGGGAGCAAGGAGGGATGTTTAGGGCAACTTGTCTCTTGGTAGCCCTTTCAGAGATAAACCTGAACCACAGCTAGTAGGGGCTGACCTAGGGAGATATTTCTGGGGGTCTTATGTTCTTAGCAAGAAATGGAGGACAAAAAGGCCAAAACTCACCTGTATTGTCATGACCAATCCTGATTTTCTGAAGTTCTCCAAGGTAAAATGCATCCACTGTGAAGATTTCAATGCTCCCTCTCTCAAACTTGTCCTTGTTGCTGGACTTGGAAGACTTCAAGAGAATTGTCCCTGCCAATGCAGTGGCCCCACCGTGACTGACCACATGCAGGATCCTCTAAAGTCACCTAGTCACTCCAGCCTGAGAATAACCCAGCCCTCCCATTTTCTTCCTATAGGCATGGAGGAGTTCAGAAAGGAAAATGGGTGAGGCAGGTACCTTTTAACACTACCCTGGCAGAAAGAGGCATGCTCCTAGGACAGGGGAAATTCTTGCAAGATTCCTCCAGGGAAAGAGAAGAAGAGAAAGAACACATAAGTAGCTGTGCCCTCTGGACACCCCACTTTGGCTTTTGGTTTAGGTATAAAGTCTTATAAGTTTGATGGTGATCTTGATGGCAGTCTGGAATTTGGGATGGGTTTATGAGTTGCACATGGCCTTCCAAGTCCTCCTGGTCTTCTCCTGCATCTCCCTTGAATCACATCTCTGGCCTATTCCTTATAGAAATTCTTTTGGGATTAAATATAGACACTATTCTCCAATCTACCAACCCATGCTCCTGCTCACTTACTTCCCTTGTTCCATCTTCCTCATAAAATGTAGACACCGAGTAAGAGACTGGGCATCTAATGAGTACTCAGAAGGTTAACAGGCTGTTTAAGTAACTATATTACTAGGCAACTGACCAATTAAAGAGGTAGGTTGCTAGCTGGCTGGCTAAAAACCTGAGAAAGGGAATCTGAAGGAAGGCTCCAATTGTGTTTGAGTTCCCTGGCACTGATACTGGCATCTTCTGTCTAGCACACTTCCAGCTGCTCTTCAGAGTTACTGGTCATATCTGTTTAACATTTGCAAAATCACCATCTCCCCAGTCCCTCAATAGTCTCCAATGTCAGGAAATGAATAAAGGAAGCTGATGGAAAGTCTAACAAGCAGCTCCCTCATGTTTGGGATCTAGGGCCCCTGTCATTCAGATTTTGAAATGCAAGTCCAGTGATGGCCACAGGGAAATCAAAGGAAGCAATGTGAAATTTGAGAAGGGGCTCTTAGTAGAAAGACCTATTAACAGATCTAGAGACATTTATCCTGAGGGAAAGAAGGCTGAGGGCAAAGGGCTTTCATTTAATAATTTTCAAGTCCATCAAGAGTTACCATATGGGCAGGACTAGGGAGCTAGAAAGGCACAAGAGACTAGAATGGAGGAAGATAGATTTAGATCAGATATGGCCCAGAATTTCTGTGATAGTCCCCAAAAAGTTTTGCATATGAACCTCTCTGGTACCCATCAGACTCACTCTCTTTGATCTATTTCTTTTCTGGACATCAGGCATATCTGTCCTTCCTACTTAACAACCTCCTCCCAGACTCCTATTCTACCTTGTCGTTTTCTGGATACTTACCCAAAAATCATGGCCCCAAATTGTTTTTTTCCTATTTGATTCATCAGGACCTCCCCTAGTCAAGACCTAACTCTCCCTGCCTCAGACTTCAAAGTTGGGAAACCAGTCAGAAAGGCCTGAGAGCCAGCTTTTCCTTATAAAACCCTCCATCCACTTGGCTGCCTCCATGAGCTAGGGAGGCAAATGGGACCCAGGCATACCTGTGTTGACCAGGAGAAGAGATCACCAAAGAAACTGGTGGAGCAGAGTGTGCCAAGTATGGGGGTGACCCAACTGAAGAACCATTGCTAATCCCTCATTCCACCTCCTGCTGTGGCTTGAATACTGTTCCCACCCTTGAGGCTCTAGGGACCTCACTAATTGTTATCTTCTTGTTGCCCCACCTCCAGCGTTTCTACCTCCATTCAGTGAACCAACTCTTGTATGACTGGCCATTTAAATGAGATTAAAAAATCTTGTTAAGATTGTCCATTAAAAAAAACCAAACTATTGTTTTATTCATTACTGCTCTGTGTGATTATTCTGGGAACTCTTTCCTAAGTTCCAAAAGTATACATATAGACTAAGACTCCATACTAGTTATAAAGTTGAGAAACATTAGGCTGTTTAAACAAGGGAATGTCATAGAGCCTTTACCAAAAAGGAGTTCCCCTTCTTTGAGGAGATGGTTTGAATGGACTAAATGACCTCCAATATAGTCCCTTATAGCTTATAGAAGAAGCTATAGATAGGTCTTACAACTCAATCCAGACACTAAGGACATGTTTCTTTAAATGAATCAAGTCTCACTCCCACACCCAGGGCTTTTACCTGTATCATCATCTGTGCCAAAAAGAGTGATGAAGACGTTAGCATCTGTGCCTGCTCTCTTCTTGTCACCAGTCTTCACGGTCACTGAATACATGGTTGATTTATCTGCCGGGTGAGGGGCGTGGATGTGTGAGCTGTGTGAGCTGTTCTCAGTCTCAGGCATGGTGGGAGAAAAGGACAGGTCTGGATTGTGGGCCATGGGAACTGACAGTCAGATAACCTCAGATCCACAGGCCAGGCAAATTTTCATGATTCCATGGCCACTAAGAAGAGCCTCCAGTGTGGTGCTCCCAGGAACTGGTGGTATTCTGTATGACCTCATGGGGGTGGGGATTATGGGAAAGGATAAGGAATAGGTTAAGGGGATGGGCTATCCAGTTTGGCTACCAGCTGCCACCAGAGCAATTGGGTCTATTCTGTAGGTCACTAGGCAAATGTCCCAGTGTTCTCTATGGATAGCCCCTCTTTGTTTGCCAGCTTGTGGAATTTCCCTTCCTCCTTTCTGATAAACCACAACCCTTCCTAGAAGCAAAATTCAGTTTACTCTCACCCCTTCCAGAAAGCCTTCCTTGTTGTACCCCACCTGGATCAGCCATTCCAATCCTTCATGAAAACCCTAATCATTCTACCTCCAATCACCTATAATTAGCTCCAATTCTTTTTTTTTTTTGGTTGGAGGGTGGGAAGGTAGAGTTGTGATTTTATTAATGCCCTGGTTTATGAAACTCCTGGTGTGGAAACTCCCTCCACCAATGCAGGCCAACACCTCTGTACCTTGAGCATCTTAGAACATTGCCTGAGAGCACTAAAAGGTTAAATGCCTTGTATATGGTCATATAAGCAATAACATATCATAGGCAAGACCTGAACCCAGAGCTTACTGATTCTAAGGCCTATCCTCTACTTGCATCATCATACTGCCTCTTGACTAGCTGTGAATGCTTTCATATATTCTTTTGGTCTCATTTCTATAAATTTGTCACGTGTTGGTCTTTTCGTCCTCCATTAGTTTGAAACTTTCTGAGATCATGCAGTGAGCATCCAATAAATACTGTTAGGAGATTGATGGAATCACACCTGGAGATGACTAGGATACTCTGTCCCCTGTCTAGAGTTAGGACACCCTTAAACAGTAGGCCTGGGCCATTCCCATGATGCCAGGCCACTGGGTACAGAAAAGCCAAGCTTCTTTAATCTCTAGGTAAACTATGAGAATTACTGTCAACCATAAACTCTATTCCTTTTCCTCAAAGAACAAGTTGGGGAGATAAGACAATAGTTCACCTACATGTCCATTCCAAGGCCATACCCGGCTGTTTCTACCTTTACAACCTCTCTGGAATACAATTTCATCACATTCTCATCACGTCTCATCTCCAGTACTGCAGCCACCTCTTAACTGGTTTGCCTATTCCATGTCTCCCATGCTGCTATCAAGGTAATTTTCATTAAGTACATATCTCAACCATGTAACCTCCTACTCAGCTAACTCCAGTGACTTCCTATTGCCTCTAGAATAAAATAGAAAGTTCTATGATTGGCTTTTGAAACACTTCACAACTTGACCAAATCTATCTTTCCAGCCTTATTGGACCTTACATATCTTCCTGCACTCTATCATCCAATAAAATTGGCCTTCTTGCTCTCTGTTCCTCATTTACAACAATCCTGTCCCCATATCTTTGCGTTAACTATTCCACAAGTTTAGAATGTATTCCCTTCTTATCTCGACTTCACAGAGTCCCTCTATTCTTTTTTAATATGCTATTCAGGCACTATCTTCTGCATGAAGCTTCTCCTGATTGGTCCCCTCTCCTACACACTAATGCTAGTATCCTCCCTCCCAAACTAGCTTGTACTTAATTACTTGTGTGTGTGTATGTGTATGTAATAACTTTATATTTATGCTACATATTTTTTATGTTCTTGTGCTCTTCCTCTATTAGAATATAAACTTGTGAGTCAGATTAATTCATTCTTTGTACTTGTACTCGCCTTGCCAGTGCCTGGTACAGAGTAGGCATTAGTAAGTATTTGTTGATTAATTGATAGAAGAGTGCCTTGCACATAGCAAGCACTTAATAAATGTATATTGACTGTAATGGAATTGAAATAATTAGAGACCAAAGCAGGATAGTATATGATTAAGTGCCAAATATGTAGCATAACTAATAAATTCTGTTGGATGGTCAGAAAAGAGAAAATCCAAATAAAGGCTGGAGGTTTTAGGAAAGTTTCAGGTGGCAACTTAAAGCAAATTTTATAGGACAAGCAACATTGGGCACTCCAAGTAGGAGGCACAGATATGGAGGTAGGAATGAGCATGGTACATGCAGCCTAATGAGGAGGCCAGGCAGGCCCAATTGGAACAGAGGGTTTATGTAGGGTGAAGAATGGGGGTAAGGTTGAATCATGGTGGTGAGAAGCAGAATGTGGAGGGGACACAGCCTGAAGACTATCAGAATCTCAACTGTTGATGGGAAGGAATGAATCAGTACTAGGTCAAGGGGAACCTTTCATTTCCAGGGCCAGGTTGGCAAGCCCAGTGTCTTCAGTTCCTCCTCCTCCTCCTTCCTCGCCCTCTTCCTCTTCGTTCTCCTTGTCCTTCAGGATATATGACTCATCCACTGGGATCAGCTCCCTGGAGAGCTGCCCATCGTCCTCATCGACTGCCAGCCAGCGCTGGCATGGGAAGTAGTACCTAAAAGGAGACAAGTGAGGTATGGTAGACTGGCACCTCAAATCCTGTGACAGCCTCTGGAAGAAAGGCAGGGGGGATCACTGTCAATGTCAACTGACAGGAACAGTGCCTGAAGCACCCCAGCTCCTCCTACCTGGACCGACATGATCCCCGGAAAGGTCAACAAAGAGAGTTGCATTTTTCACTAGAGTTGCCAGCACTACTTGGAAGGTGAAGAAGGTTTTAAGGGTCTACTTTGACCTTTTCCCACAAGTATCTTAGAATAGGTTACTAGTAGGTTGGTAAAAACATTGGATTTAGAGTCTTAAAAACCTAAGTTTAGGTTCTGGCCCCACTACAATCTTATCTAATTGGGTAACCTTAGCCCCAGAAACACCAGGCACATTAAATGATCAAAAACAGTATAATTTTACTTTAAAATAAAAATTTTCATCCTACTACATCAATCTTCTTTGCTTCATGAATTGGAAAAGTGCACTGTGTCAAGTGATAGGGCTTGGTCCTTTGTAGTATTCTTAAATTCTAGGCTTTCTAATAATGTTAGACAAGTCATTTCTTGGCAGCTAGGTAGTATATTGGATGGAGCACTCAGCCTGGAGTCAGGAAACCCTGAGTTCAAATCTGGCCTCACATGCTTAGTGTGTGAGCCTGGGCAAAGTCACTGCACCTCTGCCTTGCCTCCATTTCTTCATCTGTAAAATAATAATATTGTTATAAAATAAAAATAGTAGTAGCCCTTATCTTCCAGGATTATGAAGGTAAAATGAGATATTTGTAAAATGCTTTTCAAATCTTAGAGTACCATATCAATGCTGCTGACAACGTCACTATTATAACAATGTTATAATAATAACAACAATGCTGCTGTTATCATTCTATTTCTCTGAGCCTCTTTCCCCTGTATATTAAATACTTATACTCTTTCTAGAGCTAGACTCAGGAACAAATTATATACAGGGTATGAATGGGCTTTGTATGCTGTAAAAATACTACAAAAATGTGATTTATTTCTAGTTGCAAGATTAGAGTGCTTGGGACTTAGGAGATAAAGAAGAACAAAGTTGGAGCAGTTAGAGGGAAAGAAGATAGAAGCTCCAAGGAGGTGATTCAGTGTGGGAGCTGGATAATTTAATCATTAGCTGAATATTATGAGGAAAAAAGCTTGCCTGTGGAATCATTAGATCACAGAATGAATGTCAGAGCTAGAAAAGATCTTACATCTAGACAGGATAGAGCATCTAGGTTGATGCCTTTATTTTCTAGTGGAGGAAACTCAGGTCCATAGGAAGGGAAGGTATTGGCCCAAGGTCACAAAGGAGAAGATTCAATGCTCTTTTAACCATACCACATTGGGATTTAGGTTTACAACTGATTCTAAATTTAAATTATTCACAGTCAAAAAATTAGCCTAGTTTACTGAACTTTCTACTTTGCTTCTAAAATGTCTACCCCACTCCAGTTTAATTCAGGGTCTGTTTCATGAAGTTGTGAAACCCTTCTTTGAAGGGTTCAGAGAAGATTCTATCATCTCTAAATATTTGTTGCCATGACTGTCATGTGATTTGAAATCCCATAGAGAGATAATCCCAATGCTTTTTAGTCTTCTAGAGGGTCCAACTAAAACATGACCACAGTGGGAGGGATCAGAGAATGTCCATGACCAGATGACCTAGTTATAGGATCATAGATCCAGATCTGGAATAGACCTCAAAGGTCATTGTGTTCAAACCTTTCATTTTACAGATGAAGAAATTGAGACCCAGATAAGGGAGGTCCAGTGTTAGAGATCTGAGTAATGCATTACAGATTCAACCTGAAGTATCCTAATACAAACCCTATATTTTCTCCCCTGCACCATGCTGCCTCCCTCCCTTTACAGGTGAGTAAAAGGAGATCCAGAGAGGGGAAATAACTGATTAATGTCACAAGAGAAATTCATGGCTGAAAAATAATAATTTTATTATAACAATTAGGCAGCTAGGCACCGTATATAAATCCTGAGGCACCCAGAGGATTTTATTGCCTCTACAGTAATAGAGAAGGCAGGAGTGGAGGAAGATTAGAGGGGAATAAAGTGGGTTCTGTTTTGGTTATATTGCACTTTAGATGTCAACTGGATATCCAGTTCAAGATGTCTAAAAAGTAGTTTGGAGTTGCAAGATTGGAGGCCAGCAGAAAGGGTGAGGCAGGAAAGGTAGATCTGAGAACATTAGCATAGAGATGGTAATTAAATCCATGGGAGCTGAGACGATGAGATTGACAAGTGAAATAGTATAGAGGGAAAAAAGAGAATCCAGGACAGAACACTTAGGGACACGGTGGTTAGAGGGAGTGATCTGGAGAAAGATCCAGCAAAGGAGACAGAGAAAGAGTGCCATTGGATTTGGCAACTAAGACATCATTAGTAACTTTGGAGAGAACAGTTTCAATGGCATGACAACTCAGAAGCCAGATTGTAAGGTGTTGAGAGGAGAGAGTGAGAAGAGGGAAAGTAGAGGCATCTGTTTTACTGTCATTTTTGAAGAGTTCAGCTACAAAGGGCAGATATGGGACAATATTAAATGGGAATGGAAGGATGAAGTGAGGGTTTTTTTTAGAACAGGGGAGATATGGGCATGTTTGTAGGCAATAGGAAATGAACCAGTAGAGAGGGAGAGACTGAAAATAAGTGAGAGAGGGAATGGCAGAGGGGGAAATCTGTTGGAGGAGACAGGATAGAATAGGATCACTTGAACAAGTAGAGGGGGTTAACCTTGGTAATGAGTGAGGAACAGGGGTGAATGAGGGTAAAGTATTCAGCTTTAATACCTAAGAAATCATAGTTCCAATTTATAAAATTATGATCTAGAATCTTCTATGACACTGTACCTCCCCATTTCTGAGACACCTTTGTTCATATAGACCAGCCTATGACTGGACTTGAAGTTAGATGACTAAGGCTCAAAGTCTTAGAATAGTTTTCCTGCAGAGTTCATACTAATTTGGAAGTGGGGGGAGCGGAGGAGGAAGGGGGGGACAGGATTCACCTGTGCCCTTGAAATCACAGAATGCAGGTTGGTGTCTATCTTGACTATGCTTGAGGCCAACACTGAGTGACAAAGGGATGGAGTAGGGAGGCACTTGAGGGTGATTCCCTAAAGCATGAGAAAAGAGAATGGAATGTATACAAAGAACAAAATTTATCTCTTCCTTGGCCATTCATTTGTGAGTCTGCCAGGCCCCACTCACGTGATTTCATTATTTTGGTCAGTGATGTCCACTCTATCAAGGAACCAGCCAGAGGCATTTCCAGAGTTATCATGACGAATCCTAATCTTCTTCAGGGGTCCCAGATCAATGGCATGGATGATGAAGGTGTCTGTCTGTGGAGGGCAAGTACCCAGCACTGAGAAGGGAGCAAGTCCTATAATCCTAACCTTTTTCTAGAGGAAGCTCACGACTGCTATTTTTTGAAACACTAAATGCAGCAGGTTGGACCTTAAAACATTCAGTCAGCCAATCAGCTGTTTGGTATAGCTACTTAACAGCTTAAGCATACCATGAAATTCTATGCCTTCTTGCTCTGATTTGACAATATCTGATCATGGAAGAGGATGGAGAAGGGAGGAAGGCTGAGATGGGGATACATATACATTACATATCCATGTCAGTTTATGTTGGACAAGTGAATAGTAGGTAAAAAGCTAGACATGGAATTAGGAAGAATTCAATTACAGTCCTGTGTGAGCCACTAGCTAGGTGACCCCTGGCAAGTCAATTAACCTGAGCCTCAGTTTTGGTACCTGTAAAGCGGGAGTAACAACACCACTTATCACCCGGGGATGTTGTGAGGATCATGTAAGGTAACGTAAAGTTTTTATCAACTCCTAAAAACATTTATAAATGGGAGTGATTTTTAAAAATTTATTTTGCATATGATCATCCCCAGAGAGGCATCTGGGTTATAGTAGATAGAGACTTTGCTTCAGGGTAAAAAAAATCTGGGTTCTAGTCTTGTCTCTGGCACATGCTGACTTGTGTGATGCTGAAAGCACTGCAACTCTCAGTGACCCAGAAAATGCTCTAAGACTAGGTCATAGAGAAGTAGCTGATCTGCACAGAGGGAATTTCTTTACTGGGAAATTGATATACCAGTAGGGAACCACAGGTTTGGTCCAAAAGAAAGTATCATAAATCAACAACAAATGTAGTCATCATGTACAACTTAGGTACTACTCCAGGATGGGAGAAGACAAAAAGAAAAAACCTTAAGTTTCCTACCTTGCAAGAACAATAGTCAATGGTAAGTAATGAAATCAATCAACAAACATTTATGAAGTGTTTCCTACATGCCAGAAATCATGTTAGGTATTGGACATTAAAAAGAGAAAAGTAAAAATATAGTCCCTACCCTCAAGGACCTTCCATTCTAAGGGAGGTGATAACAGGTGCTTTTATAGGTACACAGCTAAATGGCATTGGGCTTAAAGTGTAGCACCTGAAGTCAGGAAGACTTATCTTCCTGAGTTCAAATCTGGCCTCAGACACTTACTAGCTGTGTGACCCGTGGCAATTCATTTCACCTTGTTGACCTCAGTTTTCTCATCTGTAAAATAAACTAAAGAAGAAAATGGCAATACTCTCCCTTATCTTTGCCAAGAAAACCCCAAATAGGGTCACAAAAATCAGACATTACTGAAATGACAGAACTACAAAAATGGTGAATGTCGCTATGAACAATGAATTAGTGAATACCAAACTATTTGTTTAATTTAACACTTTCCATAGTGGCCTCACATATAGATTAATGAAAGTCCTCTTCCTTTTTCTGGATGTACTATATCACTGATTCATTAACATTAAACTCCCAGCCAACAGCACTACTACTCATGCCTGACTAAAGCTGATCTAACGCACATATTTTCTCCATAAGGCACATTACAGCCTTCTTGCGCTTGGGGACACTAGATAGCACTTCAGCACTACACTGGAGGGCCATTTTAAACAGTGAAATCACCAACAAAAAGCACAAAAATTCGAAAAATGTGGCACTAAATATGCCATGTAAAGGACACTTCTTTACAGTATGGGAGTTGAAACAAGCAGACAGAACATTGCCTTGTTAGACCTCTGCTGGGAACGTGCACATCAAGTGACTAACACTCTGCACACATCTTTGTATGACTTTCAAAGTGACCTGAGTATTGGTTGGTGGGGAGGGGGCGGTGTTTACAAATAAATTTCAGTGAGTAGGTGAATTCCCAAATACAGAATCCACAAATGAACATCAGCTGAATACACAAAACAAATACAAGGATGACTGGGGTGATTAACACTGACAGCTGGCGGGATTGAGAGAGACCTGGTGTAGAAAGGGGCCCTTGAACTGAATCTTGAGGGCAACTAAGGACTTTGAAGAATAACAAGGCAGGCAGATTGTGAAGGGTTTTAAATACCAAGCAGAGGGACTTATACTTGATCCTGGAGGCAAGAGGTCTAGATCTAGAAGGACGTTAGAGGCCATTGAGTCCAACTCCATCATTTTACAAATAAGGAAACTAAGGCACGGACAGCTAGGTGGTGCCATAGTGCACAGAGTGCTGGGCCTGGAGTCAAAAAGACTCATTTTACTGAGTTCAAAATTGCCCTCAGACATTTAGTAGCTGTGTGATCTTGATCGTCACTTAACCCTGTTGTCCTTAATTTCCTCATCTGTAAAATGTGCTGGAGAAGGAAATGGTAAACCACTCCAGTATCTTTGCTAAGAAAACCCCAAATGGGATCAAAAAGAGTTGAACATGACTGAACAACAACAAAGGCACAGAGGGGTTAAGTGATTTACCCAGGGTTATATAGCTAGCATATCTGCTGTAGAATTAAACCCTAGTCTTCTTGACTCCAAGTCCAATACTCTATTTACTCTTCCACCCTCCCAACACTTCACTTTGTGAGGTAAAGAACAGATAAGGTAACAACGTAAAGTCTTTATCAAATTCTAAAAAGGCTTATAAATGGAAGCAATTTTTATAAATTATTTTGCATAGGATCATTCTCAGAAAGGAAGCTGAGTTATAATGGATAGAGACTTTGCCTCAGAGTAAAGAAAACCTGGGTTCTAGTCTTGTCTCTGACACATGCTGACTTATGCTATACTGAGAAATTACAACTCTCAGTAACACAGACAATGATCTAAGACTGTAAGTCACAGAGAAGTTGCTAACCTACACAGAAGGAGTTTCCTTACTGGGAATTCTATATACTAGCAGTGAACCACAGATTTGGTCCAAATAAAAGTGTTCTAATCAGCGTTTGATAATCATAATTGATCACTCAATCATCACAACAGCGCTGCATGTTATATAGAAAGAGTATTAGTCCCAAGTTTTCAAGCTGGCTGCTTCATGCCCCCAAAAGGAATAAAAGGAATGCAAAGACAGATTTAGGGTTTAGACAGAAGAGTCTGTGCTTTCCTGTCATTCTTATGACATCATCCCAGATTCCAATGCATTCCACCAGCACAGTGCTCCACATACAGTAAGTGTTAATTAAATGTTTTTTTCGATTATTCGCTCATTCACTTACTAGCTGAGTAACCCTGGACAAGTCACTTAATCCTTCTGTGCTTCAGTTTCCTTATTTGTAAAATGAGGGCTGGACTCAATGACCTCTAAGGTCTATCCTTGGTAAACTTTAAATTTCTGTTAAAATTCGTTGTATGTGATGTATGTAAAGTGCCATAGAAATAAATCGTTATTGTTGTTGTCATTACCTGTCCTTGTTCAAATTTATTTGATTTGTCTGATTTTCTTAAAGCTCTCTCCCCACTATCTCCATACTCTTCACCATAGATGTTCAGGTAGACATTAGCATCGGTGCCACTTTTGGGCATCTTTCCTGTGATCACTTGGACCTCATAAGTATTGGCTGTGGACACACAAGAAGGTCGGATTTAGGAAACCAAGGCTTGGGTCTAACCCTGATAAACCAAGCCTAGTTCTAAGGTAAACAAACAGCTGTCAGCATGCTGGGTTTTCAAAGCCTTTCCTGGGCTGTCTCTTGGCCCCAGGACTATCCTCCCTCAATTCCTAACTTTTCCAAGAAGTCCAAAAGTACTAGGAGAGACTTGACCAGTCTTTGGAATCTCCCGTCTTTTATATCTAAATAATATCCTACTCTCTCAGTGTTCTTACCTCTCTTGACACCCTCCTCCAACCCCCATTCCAACCCCACCTTCCATACCTAGGCAATGTTAACCTGAATCTTTCCTGGGGAAAAACAAATTTGATCTCAAATGCCTTCACCCTAGTATTCTAGTGATAATTGATTACCCTTTCCAAGGGTATCAAGAAGACTGCAGAGAGTGAAAAATGCTTAATCTCAAAGACTAAATTGCTAATGGTGGAATTTCAGGCACTGGGCCACCTGGGGGTGGGGGGGATATTTGTGACACCCGAGGGTGACTGCCAATTCTGTCTCTACATAGTCAGGGGATCCAACAAATGAGCCTTGCCCTTTTGAAGCCTGAGTCTGCCACCTGGTGTCACAAATAGGTGGTCAGCCCTGGGAGACTGCTTGACCCTGTCTCAGGCTTACGCTCAGGACCCGATCTTCCAGATGGGACCAGTTCCATGACCAGCTCTTTGTCCTCCTCATCAGTGGCTAGCCATCGATTGGCTTGAAACCTATAGACTTCAACGACCTCCTGCATGCCCTCCAACTCTTCGTCTTCATCCTCAATCTCGGTCTCCTCTTCTGACTCCTCTGAAGATTCCTCCTCTGATGAGGACTCCTCTTCTCCAGACTCCACATCACTGCTCTTCTTTTTTTTTTTCCTCTGCTCCTTGGCCTTAAGCCTCTCCTTCCTCAGTAGCTGCCTCAGTTTGTCCTTCTCCTTCTTTTTCCTAGCTTCCTCCTCTGGGGTGATTTCCACCTCCTTCAGCACCAGCCGTCTCAGCTCCACCATGTCCACGAACCAGCCAGACCCAAAGCCCTCTCCTGTGTGGCCCACGCGGATCTTGAAGATCTCACCCACATCTGCTGCCTCTAGCTGTTGCCAAAGCACAGGTCAGTGCCTTAAAGAATGCTGGCCACCCTCCTTCCACTAACCCCCCAAGAAAAATAGGCCCCAGGGCCCCCAATCCAGATCAAACTCAGGCATGAAATCATAAGGAACAAGGGCTAGAAGAGGCCTCTAATTGCTTAACACACCATGTTTGAAGTTTCAAGTCTTTCGAGGTCTATTATAATTTGCCCTTACCTTACTTATGTTTTCTCCCACTACAGAAATCCCCTGCTCTAAGCACGTTGGTCTACTTATTGTCCTGTGCCACAGATGGGGAACGTGTGGCCTCAAGGCCACATGTGCCTTCTGTGTCATTGGTGCAATCTTCTGACTGAATACAGGTTTTACAGAACAAATCCTTTTATTTAGAAAATTTGTTCTGTGAAGTTTGGATTCAGTCAAAGGGATACACTTGAGGACCTAGAGAGCTACATGAAGTAACCTGTATATATGCCAAGATCTTTCCTTTTCCTCTTGCCTCACTTATGTCATCCTCCTACATTCAAGGCCTGCTTATCCCTTCTTCTCTAGAAATCCTCCCCATCCTTCAAAAGTTGGTTCAACTCCTACCTACTCTTTGAAGCCTTCCATGATATGGTAGAGCAAAAAGATTATTCTAAAGAAGCATGGCATCATAGAAATAACACTGACTGGGGTCTCAGAGGCCTACCTAGACCTACATTTTATATTTTAGTATTTTGAGGTTTTTTTAAAGTGCTTTACATGTTAACTCATTTGACCTGGGTTCAAATCCCCCTCCTCTGATGGTTACTGCCTGTGTGACCTTAGACAAGTTATCTGACCTTCTCAGTTCTTGGTTTCCTCATCTTTAAAATCAGAGGGTTGGACTGGATAGTCTTGGAGGCCCCTTCCAGCTATAGTTCTACAACCCTTTGATCTTATGGCATAGTTTCAAATCCTGGCTCTGACACTTACTTTCTGTGTGGCCAAAAGCAAGTCATCTCACCAGTTCATTCTCCTCATCTGCAAGGTCAAGGGGCTGCACCAGAATGATGTCCAAGATCCCTTCAAAGCCTACATCACCTCTTCCTACAACTCTAGCCTCCATTCTCCCGCCTCTGAATTTTAAGAACCTAGAGTCTGAATCAGACAGTCTACTACTTGATTCAGTGGTGTCTTCTATGGTTTATATTTTTATATTTATTGGATTTATCTCCCCCAATACTCTGTGAGCTCCCATTAGGCAGAGTCAATTCCTTTGTCATGTAGCTCCAGTGACTACTCTAGGACTGAAGCCACAGGAGGTCCTCAATGCACTGTCTTGGCACTCTCATAGGCTCTATCATCCAGCTTCGATGTCATCTTTGTGACATGTTGTCCCTCAAAGGCATCCTTGTCAATGTGGGGCTGGCCACAGTAGTCACTATATTCAAATGAGGCCTGACTAATAATGGGGAAGAATTATTTCCTGGTCTTCATACACCATACTGCTCTTAATCCAGTAATAATAATAATAATAATAATAGCTTCTTTTAAATTTTCAAAGCATTTAAAAAACTATTCTTTTATTGAATTCTGGAGGCAAGTAGGGAAGTGATCATTTCTACCCATTTCACAGAAGAGGAAATTGAAACTAAGAGGCCACACAATGTCAGAGCTGGGATTAGAAGCCAGAGATCTAAACTACCATCCTAGAGTTCTTTCCAGAATACTCTGTAAACATACATGCATAATATACACATGTATATGTATATTGTATATTTTAGATGTTTTCTTCTATATGACATGTAGGTGCATGTATGATATATATGTGTATATATATCTTTCTATATGACATATATATGTGTGTATGTGTGTATATGGACCAGTACAAAAACAGAGATTTCCCCTATATGAAAATTATAACCTAAGAGATAGTGTTGAAGCCCTTGGAGAAAATGAATTTACTCTTTTGTGTCAATAAGGGACTTCTTAGTAAATTACTTCTGTAGTACCCTTTGAACTTTTTCAGGGCCATGATAATGTCAAAATTCATTCCCCTCATCCCAGACCCCACATCCATCTCCCCACACTACCCACCTCAGCCACAGCAAGAATAGGTATGTAGTGTATGGAGCCATCTCTACATAGGACTAGACAATATAGTACGTTGAGTCTCCATACATGATTATAATCACATAATCAATAATCATGGTAATGAAAATAACAATAGCTAGTATTTATATAGTGCCTGCTATGTTCCAGGAACTATGCTAAGCATTTTATAAAAATTCTGACACATATACATGTAGGAAAGTGTACGCATGTGCATGTATAATATGTATATGTATATATAGCAACCCTACTTTTTTCCATATTCACCAGTGTCTATCTGTCTTTGTCTGTCTGTCTGTCTGTCTCTCTCTCTCTCTCTCTCTCACACACACACACACACACACTCACCATTCCCCTACACAACTCTATACAAAAATTAGCAAAGGAAAGTAAGAAGACCACCATGACATATGACCCCAAGCCTTGGCTGGGAAACAGGTCCCTGGTAGGCCTATGAGAGAAAACCCCCTCCAGTGCTCTAAAGGAATCATGGTACTTTAGATAGAGGCCTTATAAAATGGACCAAGGTGTCTGGTCTGAGGTGGGATGTACAACCCCCAGGGACTCCATCCCAAGCCCTTGGAGGACCCAGCTGTTCCTGGCATCAGATCGGTTGCCTGTGCACCCCACTTACACTATGCAAGGCATACCTGAAAGGTGTCCCTGTTTCCCCGCTGGAAGACTTTTGAGCGGCTTTTGAGAAAGAGCACTTCGGTCTTGCCCTCGTCCCCATAGATCTGCATGTAGACCCGGGCACTGGTGCTGGCATTGCCCATATCCCCAGTCACAATCTCCACCTCATAATGGATCACTAGGTCAGAGCCAAAGCAGGGAGACAAAGGTTTAGGGAGAAGGAAACCCCATCTAAAGAAAGAACCATCACCATCTAGGGGGACCAGGACTCTAGAGGACCAGCAGCCAGTCCATAGACTGCTGTTCATTGAGTAGCTGCTATGTGTCCAGCCTTGTGCTGGACCCTCTCTGGGGGACCTGGAGAAGAATAAGACTGGGTGGGTCATGGAGTTGACAGTCTAGTTTGGGAGGAAAGGACAAATTCATATACAACAAAATAACCAAGTTCTCAGACTGTGATGTAGGGCATAATAGGCACTTAATAAATGTTTGTTGATTGACAGAAGATGCTCCGAGAGATCAGTGTGAGGCCAAGAAGGAAGGAAAGCAGAGATGTCATTTGAGCTGGACCTTAAGCCCAAGGGAGATTTATTTTGTTTTGTTTTCTACAATGGACAGAAAGATTTACCACTGTTAAGCTGCTTTCACTTTTATCAAATAACATTTTAGTGATATTGAAGTTTTATAAAATGAAGACAATTGCAAGAGATGATGGTTTTGAGTCTACCTGCTGACCAGCAACTGTCACTGCCACAGTGAGTTTCCACTGGGAGGGCCCTGGCTAGGCAGGAAGAGGCATGACATTCTAGGTCAGGGGTGGGGAACAGAATAGTCAGAGAAAAACTTCAAGATGTCCTAGTATAGGGCTCAGAGCAGAGAGTTCAAGAAAAAGAACAGTTGAGGCTAAAAATATTTGGGGTTTTTGTGGAAATGAATGATTGACAAAAGAAACTGAGCTTTGTTGTTAAATTGATTAAACTGATCTGGCAATGACATGTTGAATAGATTGGAAGGGAAAGAGACTGGAGGCAAGGAGGCCATTTAGGAAGCTATTGCAAGAATCCAGGTCTGAGTCAATAGGGGATTGAAGTAGCTGGCTACTCCCTTCATTTGGTTGCTGCTTTTGAAGATGAATACTATCCTGCCTTCTTTTGTATTCCTTATAATATCTAAAACAGTTATGAGGGCACCATAAATGATCAATCAATATTTATAAATTGAGTGACTAATTGATAGTGCCTCTTCACAGTGTCAGCCATCATCTGGCTTTTATGTAACTGTTTCATCTATGCAGGCCTTGACTTCCCTGTCTGTAAAATGAGGATACTCTTCTATGTTCCATCCCTCACAGATGGTCTATGTGAAAACCAAACTGAGTCCCTTACAGGTACTACCTCTATATAGGACCTTCTCTTAAGGATATGGACCAAGATAAGATCTTCCTTTCCTACTGAGCAAAACAAGCGCTATTCCTATCTGCTTACATTTCTCGATCTCATCCACCTCGCTGGGGTATAGCTCCACTTCTGTGCGTCCATCAGCTGCATTCTTGTCCAGCCAGCGATTGACAGGGAATGTGTACTTCTTGCCTTGGCGGGGTACCCGAATCTGAACGCTGCCCAAAAACCATCCTGCGCTCATGCCCGTGCTATCATGGCCGATGATAAGCCGGTTGATCTGGAAGAAAGCTGAGGGCTAAGTGAAGGGACAAGGGCTGGGGAGACCCACCTTATGGAACCTCTGAATGTTGGAGTTGGAAGGCACACCGATTTTGGCTTTGATTTTTCTTGTATCATAAACTTATAATCTTCAATAAAACTGAACACAAACATTTAGTCTAGAAAGATGAATAAAAAGGAGAGCATCTGAAATTGTAAATTGTCACATACAATTCTCTGGGTTTTCTTAAAGGATTATTAAATTTAACAAAGCAGCATCAAAATTGTCTGAATTTTTTTTGTCTGAATTTCTGATTCCTTCAGTGTATGTTAAAATGCACTATTGATATTCTTTAATTTCTTTTCTTTTGCATCTCTAAAATTACCCACTAACCGACCCTTCCCTAGATAGAAGCCCTCCCTTATAACAAAGAGCTGAGAAATAAAAAAAAATCAATGCATTGGACATATATGAAAACGTATGTCTCATTCTGTACCTCTATCACCTCTCCAACGAGTAACAGAAGGCAAGCTCTGGAAGACATTTTGGACAGTACAGAGACCTTCTCATTTTACCAAAAGGGGAACTGAGGCTCATTTCATTTAAGTTACTCGTCGCACAGCTAGTTATCAGTTGAATTAGGCTAGAACCTCAGTTTCATGAGTCCGAGGTCAGGGAATTTTCTACTGCCCCACTCTACTCCTTCTCAGGGAGCTCCCAGGGACCACCCACTCAGCTATGGCATTCCTATAGCTAGCCGCAGAATTACGTTTGGCATCTGAGAAGTCAGGAGGGGGAGCCTCTGAGTTATACCTTTTGGCACCAGTCTCAGAAATGTGGTTAGCCTAGCTGAGGTCACGAGACACCCAAAAGGGAACGAACAGGAAGGGATTTGGCAGGTCCTAGGCTACCCCCAATGAATGAGTCTCTGGACTCCCTGAGCCTTCACTCACATCCTTCATTCCTAGAGGGGCTTGGGCCAGATGAGTCAGGGCATTGCCATTCTTGCCTGGGGACGCAGTCAGAAGCTGCTTATATGGTGTGAGTTCAGAGGCTTGAGTCCCCAGCAATGTGCAACCACAAACCTTGCATTTGGGACAAAGCCTCTCATTCTACAGTGAGAGAGAAAGGGCAAAGAATCACTCTCTCGGAGACATTCTGGAAAGACAGTTAATTGGAGGGGGAAGAGCAAGGAGGGTGTTGGGTATTTGAAGCAGCACGGGAGCAACACAATTGCAAGGGGATAGGTGAGAGATTGCATGGTATCAGGGAAAGAGAACTAAGTCTGGAGGCAAGAGCCCTGAATTCAAATCCTGATTCTGATGCTTATTATTTATATAAACTTGAGCAAGTCATTTAACATTTCTCAGTCTCTGAGTCTCATCTGTAATATGAAGGTTAAATGACCTCCATGGTCCATTCTCACTCTCCATCTATGATTTTCTGAGTCTAGGCTACATTGCCTCTCCATAATTTTGTCTAGGGGCAGGCCTGAATGTAAGACTGGATGGTATAGAAAAGATAGTTCTAGGTCTTTTCAGGGAAGGGCCTAACACCCAGGAAGAAGATTTAACCAAAGCTGCCTGTCATCCAAATTATGGAGCAGGCCATGCATATTCAGCCCTCCTCTGCTTTCCTGTTCAGCATGTTGGGTGATCCCCTTTGGTCTCCTGATATCATCTTCCATAGTCCCTTGATAACCCTTCTCAAAATAGACTGCTGGGATCCAGGACCTAAGAACATTGCTCCTGACTCTGTTACAGATAAGGGAAACATAAGTATTATAGCCACTACCTAATTCTTTCTCCCATCACCCAAAGACTCCAATGCCTGGATCAGGGTGCTTAATTCATCAGTGTTCCCAGATCTTCCAGTGCTCTGGTCTGACCTTTAGAGTGTTTGACACTGTTACCAAAACAGATGCCTATTTGGACATTAGAGAAAGAGAACATGGAAGAGGTCGGGGAAGAGGGGCAATGTAAATGGAAAAAGCACTGGGTCCTGACTCCAAAGATCTGATTTGAGTCCTGAGTCTGACTGTGGGTAAGTCATCATCCCTCCCTGCATCCATTTCTTCATCTGCAAAACGAAGGTAACATTTGCATTATCCCCCCTCACAAAGTGATCGTGAGCATCAGGTGGGATTTATGTAGGTAATACAGTTCCTTCCACATTGTTACTTTCCCCATCACAGTTTTGGCATATTGTGGGTCGGCATAAGAAATTAAATGGGAAATTTGGGGGAGTGTTGCGGAAGCCACAGATGATATGCAAAGACCAACAAACGACACACAAAAAGTTTAGAAGCTCAGAAATACATAAAATATATATATATAACATTATATAGTATCAATATATTTTCTTTTAATATCATAATAATTCAGGGGGCGGAGCCAAGATGGCGGAGTGAAAGCAACGACTCACCTAAGCTCCTGGAAAAACTCCTCTGGATATATCTGGGGGGAGAGTCTGACCAGACTTTGGAGGTGTAAAATCCAGTGGGTGACGGACTTTGACAGATTCGGAGCCCAGGCTGGACCAGAGGGTCCACGGGAGGGATCTGTTCCGCGGGGGTAAGACCCCGGCGCACAGCGCAGCGCGGTCAGCGCGGCAGGGCGGAGGGGACCAGAGGAGCCCGAGAGTGGCGGGCGAGACCAGCGGAGCAGGAGATAAGCCAGGCCGAGCCGGTGAGAGCCGCTGAGTGCCAGACATCAGCGCAGCAGTCCTTGAAATCTTCAGCCTGAAGACGGACTTCGGTGGGTCACTACTTGAACTTCCAGGAACTGGGATGGCAGAGTGATCAGTAAGTGCTCTCTCCTCCCCCCTGATGACCCTGAGGGAACCATAAAATTCTTCCCCAGATTAATCCTGGATCAGTGGGAACAGCAGAAGGGGGCGGGTGGTCTCATAACACCAGAGGCTGGAAAAGTGGCAAAGGGGGCTTCTTCCTACTGTGGTGGAGGCGATCTGGAGGGACAGAGGACCCAGGGCAGAGAAAATTCGCACTGAGACCCAGGCAAGCCTCAGAGCCGGGAGACGAGCCCAAGGAGGGGCGGGAACACGCGTTAGCTTCTAGGCGTGCCCCAGCCCTCCAGGGGAAAAGGGAAGACAATAGGGAAGCTGAGATTACCATCCCCTGACCTTGCCTTTGCCTCAAGTCAGCTGAGGAGATAGCCTGAGACCAGACCACACCTCCCACACACCTAACAAGCTAACCCCAGGGTTGATCGGGGAAACAAAAAACAAAAGCCTGCTTTTAGCCTAGACACACATCAGCTCAACTTAAAGATCTGTACCTTCTGACTGAAAGAACCAAAAGCTACAACACTCAGCCAACATCATGAATCGGAAAAAGCAGACGAAAAGTGAAAAAACCATAGAATCTTTCTATGGGGATAAGGACCAAAACACAAACACCAAAGAGGTTAGAGCTGAGACTGTACTTCCATCTGAAACCTCAGATGGGACTATGAATTTCTCACAAGCACAACTAGATTACCTGGAACGTCTGAAGAAAGATATAAAAGAAAAACTGGCCAATGATTTTAAAACTATAAAAAAAGAATTCACTGATGAGAACATCACCCTGAAAAAGAAAATTGAAGAAATGGAAAAGGAAGTTCAAAAATTAACTGGAGAGAATAATTCCCTAAAAGGAAGAGCTAATCAAATGGAAAAGGAAACCCAAAACCTAATTGGGAAAATTGATCAGATGGAAAAGGAAACCCAAAACCTAACTGGGAAAATTGGTCGATTGGAAAAAGAAGTACAAAAATTAAATGGAGAAAATAGCTCCTTAAAGGGAAAAATTGGTCAGATGGAAAAGGAGATGGAAAAGCTAACTGAAGAAAACACTACAATGAAGATTAGAATTGGGCAAGTAGAAACTAATGACTCAATGAGGCAACAAGAATCAGTCAAACAAAATCTAAAGAATGAAAAGATAGAAGAAAATGTAAAATATTTAATTGGAAAAACAACTGACCTGGAAAATAGATCCAGGAGAGAAAATCTAAGAATTATTGGCCTGCCAGAAACCCATGATGAAGAAAAGAGTCTGGACAATATCTTCCAGGAAATCATCAAGGAAAACTGTCCAGAAGTACTAGACTCAGAGCGCAAAATAGTCATCGAAAGAATCCACCGTTCCCCTCCCGAAAGGGATCCCAAACTCAAAACCCCAAGAAATATAGTTGCCAAATTCCAGAGCTATCAAGTGAAGGAGAAAATACTACAAGCAGCCAGAAAGAAACAATTCAAATATCAAGGACACACAGTCAGGATCACACAGGACCTTGCAGCTTCTACATTGAAAGATCAAAAGAATTGGAACCCAATATTCCATAGGGCAAAGGAGTTGGGACTTCAACCAAGGATCAACTACCCAGCAAAGTTCAGCATAACATTTCAGGCAAGGAGAAAGTCATTCAACGAAATAAGGGATTTCCAGAGCTTCCTGACCAAAACACCAGAACTCAATAGACAATTTGATCTTCAAATGCAGGTCTCCAGAGAATCATAAAAAGGTAAACAGAGGGGAAAAAACAAAAACAAAAACTTGCTACTCAATTAGGGCAAACTGTTTACCTCCCTATAAGGGAAGATGATACCTGTTAATCTTGAGAACTGTGCAGCTATTATGATAAAAGGGATATATGTAGAGGGAACGGGCATAAAGTAAATGATGTCATGTCAAAAATATGATTTAAGTATGAGAAGGGAATGTAATAGGAGGTATGGAAAGGGGGAAGCAGAAAATGGCAAATTATATCACAGGAAGAAGTACAAAACTATAGTAGAGGGAAGGAGGGGAGGGAGATGAGCATTGTTTGAGAGGTACTCTCATCTGATTTGTTCAAAGGAGGGAACAATAATCTTAAGTAGATAATCCTAACTAGCTCTATAGGTAGTAGGAGGGGAAGGGGGAAGAAAGGGGAGGGTGGCTAAAAGGGAGGAAAGAAGCAATAAGAGTAAAGGGAACTAAAAGGGAGGGGGGTCAAAAGAAGGAGGGGAAGGCTGCAGGAGGAGGGGGAGAAAAGTGAATACTATTGAGGAGGGGAAGGGAGACGGGAGAGCTAAAAGCACAAATGGTGGGAAAGAGGTTGGAGGGAAATACACAGATTGTAATCATAACTGTGAATGTGAATGGAATGAACTCTCCCATAAAATGGAGACGGATAGCAGAATGGATTAAAAGCCATAATCCAACAATATGCTGCTTACAAGAAACACATTTGAAATGGGGGGATACACATAGGATAAAGGTCAAAGGATGGAGCAGAATATATTGTGCTTCAGCTCATGTAAGAAAGGCAGGAGTAGCAATCCTAATCTCAGACAAAGCAAAAGCAGAAATAGATCTAATCAAAAGGGATAAGGATGGAAACTATATCCTGCTAAAAGGCACCATAGACAATGAAGCAATATCATTACTAAACATATATGCTCCAAGTGGTATAGCATCCATATTCTTAGAGGAGAGGTTGGGGGAGTTGAAGGAAGAAATTGATAGCAAAACTATACTAGTGGGGGACCTCAACCTCCCCCTCTCTGAACTCGATAAATCCAACCTCAAAATAAACAAGAAAGAGGTTAAGGAGGTAAATAAAACCCTGGATAAGGTAGATATGATAGATCTTTGGAGAAAATTTAATGGGAATAGAAAGGAATATACTTTTTTCTCAGCGGTACATGGAACATTTACAAAAATTGACCATGTACTAGGACATAAAAATCTCACAATCCAGTGCAGAAAGGTAGAGATAATCAATGCATCCTTTTCAGATCATAATGCATTAAAAATTACATGTAATAAAAGGCCATGGAAAGAGAAACCAAAAATCAATTGGAAACTAAATAATCTAATTCTAAAGAAGGGTTGGGTTAAAGAAGAAATCATAGAAACAATCAACAATTTCATTCGAGAGAATGACAATAGTGAGACAACATACCAAAACTTATGGGATACTGCAAAAGCAGTTATTAGGGGAAGTTTTATATCTCTGAATGCTTACATAAATAAAATAGAGAAAGAGGAGATCAATGACTTAGGCTTGCAGTTGAAAAAGTTAGAAAAAGAACAAATTGAAAATCCCCAAGTAAATACCAAATTAGAAATACTGAAAACCAAAGGAGAGATTAATAAAATTGAAATTAAGAAAACTATTGAATTAATAAATAAAACCAATAGTTGGTTTTATGAAAAAACTAATAAAATTGATAAACCTTTGGTCAATCTGATTTAAAAAAAGAAAGAAGAAAACCAAATTACTAATATTAAAAATGAAAGGGGTGAACTCACCTCCAATGAGGAGGAAATTAAAACAATAATTACAAACTACTTTGCCCAACTTTATGCCCACAAATTCGATAATCTAAATGAGATGGATGAATATTTTAAAAAATACAAATTGCCCAGATTAACAGAAGAGGAAGTTGATTACTTAAACAACCCCATCTCAGAAAAAGAAATTGAACAAGCCATCAATGAACTCCCTAGGAAAAAATCTCCAGGGCCAGATGGATTCACAAGTGAATTCTATCAAACATTTAAAGAACAGTTAATTCCAATACTACATACACTATTCTTGAAAATTGGGGAAGAAGGAGTCCTCCCAAATTCTTTCTATGATAGAAATATGGTTTTGATACCCAAACCAGGAAGAGACAAAACAGAGAAAGAAAATTATAGACCAATTTCCCTAATGAATATAGATGCAAAAATTTTAAATAAGATTCTAGCAAAATGAATACAGCATCTTATCACGAGATTAATACATTATGATCAGGTAGGATTCATACCAGGACTACAGGGCTGGTTCAATATTAGGAAAACTATTAGCATTATCGATCACATCAACAACAAAGCTAACAAAAACCACATGATTATCTCAATAGATGCAGAAAAAGCTTTTGACAAAATACAACATCCATTCCTACTAAAAACATTGGAGAATGTAGGAATAAAGGGAACTTTCCATAAAATAATAAGCAGTATCTATCTAAAACCTTCAGCAAGCATTATATGCAATGGGGATAAGCTAGATGCATTCCCAATAAGATCAGGGGTGAAACAAGGTTGTCCATTATCACCACTATTATTTAATATGGTACTAGAAATGTTAGCTGTAGCAATTAGACAAGATAAAGATATCCAAGGAATTAAAATAGCCAAAGAAGAAACTAAGTTATCACTCTTTGCAGATGATATGATGATTTACCTAGAGAATCCCAGAGATTCAAGTAAAAAATTACTAGAATTAATAAACAACTTTGGCAAAGTTGCAGGGTACAAAATAAACCCACACAAATCTTCTGCATTCCTATATATTAGCAACAAAGTCCAACAGCAAGAGATAGAAAGAAAAATCCCATTTAAAGTTAGGGTAGACAGTATAAAATACTTAGGAGTCTACCTGCCAAAACAAACCCAGGGATTATATGAACACAATTACAAGACACTTTTTGCACAAATAAAGTCAGATTTAAGTAAGTGGAAAAACATTAGTTGCTCATGGGTAGGCCGGGCTAATATAATAAAAATGACAATTCTACCCAAATTAATATACTTATTTAGTGCCATACCAATTAAACTATCAGACAATTACTTTCTAGAGCTGGACAAAATAATATCAAAATTCATTTGGAAAAACAAAAGGTCCAGAATATCAAAGGGACTAATGAAAAGAAATGCTTGGGAAGGTGGCCTAGCGCTACCAGACCTCAAACTCTACTATAAAGCAGCAATTATCAAAACCACTTGGTATTGGCTAAGAAACAGAGAGGTAGACAAGTGGAATAGACTTGGCACTCAAGATGCAGTAGGCAAGGAATATAGCAACCTTCTGTTTGATAAACCCAAGGACCCCAGCTTCTGGGATAAGAACTCATTGTTTGACAAAAATTGCTGGGAAAACTGGATAACAGTGTGGCAGAAATTAGGCATAGACCCATACCTGACACCGTACACAAGAATAAAGTCCAAATGGGTACATGATTTAGGTATAAAGATTGATACCATGAATAAACTGGAGAAGCAAGGAATAGTGTATTTATCAGATCTATGGAGAAGGGAAGAATTCTTTACTAAAGGAGAGATAGAATGCATTATGAAATGCAAAATGGATAACTTTGATTACATTAAACTGAGAAGTTTTTGCACAACCAAACCCAATGCAACCAAAATCCGGAGGGATGTAGTAAATTGGGAAAGAATGTTTACAGCTAAGCTCGGGGATAAAGGCCTCATTTCTAGAATATATAGAGAACTGATCCAAATGTATAATCATACAAGTCATTCCCCAGTTGATAAATGGTCAAAGGATATGAACAGGCAATTTTCAGAGGAAGAAATTAAAGCTATCTATAATCATATGAAAAAATGCTCTAAATCACTATTGGTTAGAGAGATGCAAATCAAAACAACTCTGAGGTACCACATCACACCTATAAGATTGGCAAACATGACAGAACAAGAAAATGATAAATGCTGGAGAGGATGTGGGAAAGTTGGAACACTAATTCATTGTTGGTGGAGCTGCGAGCGCATCCAATCATTCTGGAGAGCAATTTGGAACTATGCCCAAAGGGCTACAAAAATGTGCATACCCTTTGACCCAGCAATATCGCTACTAGGACTATATCCCCAAGAGATCATAAAAATGGGAAAGGGTCCCACATGTACAAAAATATTTATAGCAGCACTCTATGTAGTTGCCAAAAACTGGAAGTCAAGGGGATGTCCATCAATTGGGGAATGGCTGAATAAATTATGGTATATGAATGTAATGGAGTACTATTGTGCCATAAGAAATGATGAACAAGAAGACTTCAGAGAGGCCTGGAAGGACTTATATGACCTGATGCTGAGTGAAAGGAGCAGAACCAGGAGAACTTTATGCACAGCAACAACCACAGTGTGTGAGAGTTTTTTCTGGTAGACTTAGATTTTTGTAATAACACAAGAACTTCTTACCAAAAAAAAAAAAAAAAAAATCCCAATGGAGGATCTCAAGGCAAAATGCCTGCCACACTCAGAGAGAGAAATATGGAAGTCACTCACATATTGTAGCAGATCATGTTTGTGTATGTGTATGTGTTTGTGTATCATGTTCTGATTTGTTATACGATTTCTTTCATTTATCTTAGTCTGACTACATAGCATGACTATAGTGAAAATATACTCAATAGGTAAGTATATGTAGAATCTATACAGAATCGTATGCAGTCGTGGGGAGGGAGGGGGGGAGTGGAGGGTAGGTGGGGGGGATAAAATCGCAATTGTATGGCAGTGATTGTTAAACATTACAAAATAAAAAAAAAAAGAAGAAGAAAAAAAATATCATAATAATTCAAACTGCTTCTCCAGTTCAAAGGGAGGGTCAAAAATTTTTATGTGGATTTTCTAGATTGCAATGGTACTTTGCCCCAACCCTCTTGATGTGGAAGGGATAACTGTACTCATGGCAAACTTTGAAGTTGTCTCTTCCTGTTCTTTCCCTTTTGGGTGTCTTGTGACCTCAGCAAGGCTAACCACAAGCCAACTAGGTGGCACAGTGGATAGAGCATTGGTCTTGGAATCAGGAAGACTCACTTTTTTGAGTTCAAAATAGTCTCAAACATTTCCTAACTATGTGACCCGGAGCAAGTTACTTAACCCTGTTGACCTCAGTTTCCTCATCTATAAAAATGAGCTGGAGAAGGAAATGGCAATCTACTCTATTACTCAAGAAAACCCCAAATGACATCACAGAGTCAGATATGACTAAAATAACTGAACAACAGCAACATGAAAGTACACCATCACAGATATTATCCATCTTCAGAATTAATGCATGTGTTTTGGGCAGGATGAGGAGGGTATGAGGAAGGCTAAATATCATATCAGTACATAGGAATAAGAAGAAGACACACCTCTCCAATGTCCATAGTCTCAAGGGTGAATTCGTCAACTCGTCTGCGCTCAAATTGGTCACTCAGGTTATTATCAGAGACCTGGAGGATCTGCTTGATGGTGTCTCTCTTCTCTCCATAGAGTTTGATGTAGACTTTAGAGTCAGTGCTGGCACCTCCAACATCTCCCGTCTTTATGCTGATATGATAGCGGAAGTCTATGATCACGAGAGAGAGGGCATTAGTGCAGAGAACAGATGAACAACATGACTGTTGTGTATCTCCTGATGTACTCCAGGAGTACTCATATAACCGGAGGGCATGACCGAGCTGTAGGAGAGAGAAATCACTGGGCTTTAGTGGGAGAGATCTGACTGAACTCAGGAGACCTCAGTTCTAATCGAGCTTCTTATATTAACTATCTTTGAGACCTTAGGTTATTGTCTTCATTTCTTAGAATCATGACACAAAAACTGGAAGCAACTGCAGAGAGCCCCAGTTCACCCTCTTCCTTTTGTAGATGAGCAAACAAAGAGAAAATGCCTTACCCATGAGAGGGGAAGTGGGTTACCAATGATTATGTAAACAAGAGCTGGCAAAGCCAAGACCTATATATAGTTCTGTTTATTCTGAGTCTAACTCTCTTCAAACAATATCCCTGGGCCTTAATTTCCTCATCTACAAAATGAAGAAATCTATTCTACCTACTTCATAGGATTGTTGTGAAAGTAAAATTAGATTGTAGATGTATTGAAAAGGAAAAAAAACCTCTTCATGTAGGCAAGTTATTTCAATCAAACTTCCACTATCCAGAACCTTTGGGAGATGTGCTTTTCTGGTTAGGTAATGATTCTACCAACTACCAAAACGCTTAAAAATTTTTTCTTTATCTGTAAATCTTTCTGATATTTCATACTTCCTTATCTTCTTATGCCTAATTTCTATGGTTTTTCTATTTCCCTCTTTGATGCCAAACTATTAGCTTTATTTCTCATAGCTGTCAACATAATTGTTTGCAGTTTTCACTAATTCTTTTCCATCATTCTAATCTGCTGTAGCCAGAAAAACCAGATTATCTCATCTGTTAGAACAGTTTGCAGATTAAGAGTAAATTAGCTGTGAATGAGGGTCTGGAAGACTCTCTTACGAAAACCATGTATGAGTTTTAGTGCTTGGATTCTGTAATGTTTATTTTTGACTACTCAAAGATCTTGTTGTTGTTCAGTCATTCAGTCATGTCCAACTCTATGTGGCCCCCATGGACTTTGTCCATGGTGTTTTCTTGGCAAAGATATTGGAGTATTTTGCCATTTTCCCAGTGTGTCCTCATTTTACATACGAAGAACTGAGACAAACAGAGGTTAAGTGAATTGCCCAGGGTCAACTTAGCTACTAAGTGTCTGAAGTCAAATTTGAACTCAGGTCTTCCTAAGTCTAGGACCAGCTCTGTATCCACTGTACCAAATGGTTGGTGGGTTGTTGTTCTTCGTTTTCAAAGAGGACCAAAATGACATCACCATGATAAAGTCCTTTCAATGTGTCCGACTGTGGCTGATCAGACCAATATGAGCTCAGAATGCTCTACCACAGATTGGGCACAGATAGTCCATGTGAACATTTGAGGTGGATACTCCAAATTTGCACATCCTACATTTCCTTTGAGCTGTATCAATTCTGCTGTAGAGCACAGCACCCTTTCTGATGTGGGCATATCATGCTGAGTTGTCCTGTGCCGGTGTCTCTCATGTCACATAATCAATTTCAAAGTTCTTGAGAGAAACCTTGAAAGTGTCCTTGTGTCACTTCTTCTGACCACCATGTGATCACCTGCCCCATGACAGTTCTCCATAAAATAGTCTTTTTGGCAAGCATATGTTTTACATTCAAACAACATAGTCAGTCCATTGGAGTTGCACTATCTGAAGCATAGTTTGACTAAGCTTGACAGTTTAGTTCGAGTAAGGACCTCAGTATCTGGTACCTTATCCTGCCAGGTGATCTTTAGAATCTTCCTAAGACATTTCAAATGGAAGTGATTCAGTTTCCTGGCATGGTGCTGGTAGACTGTCCATGTTTTACATGCATACAACAATAAGGTCAGCACAATGGCTCTCTAGACCTTCAGTTTGGTAGTCAGTCTAATACCTCTTCTTTCCCATAATTTACTTTGGAGCCTCCCAAACACTGAGCTAGCTCTGGCAATACGTGCATCAACCTCATTGTCAATGTGTTCCTCTCTGGAAAGTACACTACCAAGGTAAATGAACTTATCCACAGCATTCAAAATTTCTCCATTTGTTGTAACCACTGGTTCCACATATGAATGGTGTGATGATGGCTGATGGAGCACCTGTGTTTTCCTGATGTTAATTATTAGGCCAAAATTAACACAAGCAGCAGAAAATTGATCCATACTTTGTTGCATCTCAGCTTCAGAGGCTGCATTGCGTGCACAATCATCTGCAAACAGAAAATCATGCACCAACCCTCCCTCCACTTTGGTCTTGGCTTGTAGCCTTTTCAAATTGAATAATTTACCATTAGTACTGACCTTGATGTTATGTTCATCCTCATTGAAAGCATTGGACAACATGGCTGAAAACATCATGATAAGAAGCATGGGAGCAAGCACACAGCCCTGTTTCACTCCATTGGCGACTGGGAAAGCACCATTGTCCATTATCCAGAACCCAGGCAAACATGTTATCATGAAATTGACATACAGTACTGATAAATTTCTCCAGGCAACCAAATTTTGACATAATTTTCCATAATCCCTCTTGACCAACAGTGTCAAAGGCCTTGGTCAGATCTACAAACACGTGTACAGACTTCTTTTCTGCTCCTGGCATTTCTCCTGGAGTTGTTGGGCAGCAAACACCATATTGACTGTTCCTTGGCCCTTTCTGAAGCCACACTGGCTCTCTGGTACAGGTAAAGGATCAGCCTGTTAACGAGGACTCTAGCAAGAATTTTGCCAGAAGTGACTGGAGAGAGATCCCCCCTGCACCGTGATTGTCGCAGGACAATCTATTTCCTCACCTGCACTAAATGTCTGCTCACTCATAGCTCTATTCTCTTCCTTTTCCAGTGCTTTATTGTTTCAGATTGACGAGATTACCAAATAGCTAAATTCTCAATAGTTAAAATGTTATTATATTGGTCTTGTACAGTGCTATGCAATAAAACATTTTAAAACAATAAAACAATTTAATGTTCTGCAATAAAATATTATATAATAAAAGTATATGCTACACCAATATTATCATCACTGAGCAACAGAGTGCTTATGCATTTTTAAGGAATAGCCTTATCCCAACCTGGGCCTAAAAGCCCCATCTGTTGATTTCAGGAAGAGGATAGCTGGTGAGAAAATAAGACAGAAGCGTAAAAATAGTAAGTAACACTAATTCAGACTCTGGGAGTTTATTGCCATTCCCAGCACCTGCCTGTTAGGAAGCTAAAGTGAGGGAAATGGAATTCCCTAGGGGGCCAATCCTCTCAACTAGGCCCCAATAAAATCTTCAAGGAGGCAGCTGCCAGGACAAAGGATAGCCCTGTGGGCACAGTTCAAATTGGCCAGCTGCTCCAGAAGCCCAGAGGCCTCTTTTAGAAAGCTGCCTCATTCTCCCTAGAAAACATGAGCAGAGCCTGAGAAAAAAACCAAATCCTCAGAATTCCATCTTCTGTCTCCCCAAATTCCCTTGTCCCAACTGAGGATCCTAGGGGTCCAGGAGCTGTCCCTCACCTACCTCAAGGACACAGTGCACTGTGACAAAATGAGGGCAAGAATGGAAAGCAGGACTCCTGGAGTCACCGTTGAGTTTAGGGCATTTCTCCCTGAGGAACTCAGTTCTCTTATGTGTAAAAGGAGAGGCCTTTCCTAGACCTGCACCTTCACTGCTTATTGTTAGACTCTTAATTCTGAGATTACATTCCATTTATACATCCATTTATAGAACTCATATGCATATATATGTGTTATTTGCATGTTGTCTCCCCATTAGAACATTAACTCCTTGAGAGCCAACACCCTGCTGTGGTCTTTCTTTGCATCTCCAGTACTTAGCATATTGTCTGGCACACAGAAGCAATTAACATGGAAGATTCATCTTCATGAGTTCAAATTTAACTTCAGACACTTAGGAGCTATGTGACCCGTTAGCTCTCTTTGCCTCAATTCTTCATCTATAAAATGAACCAGGGAAGGAAATGACAAACCCTTCCAGTATTGTTGCCAAGAAAAGCTCAGATGGGGTCATGAAGAATCAGACATGACTGAAATGATTCAACAACAACAAAAAGTGCTTAATAAATGCTTATGGACGGGCTGAATGTAAAACTGGAATACTATCTCCTCTGGACTCTTCAGAGGCAGATGCTCTGAGGATCAAGTCCCCTAGTAAAAAGCTCATATTATATGATACTTTGGACAATTATTTCCCTGCAGCAACCCTATGGTTGTTGGATTTTTATGGATGAGGCAACCAAAGCTGAATAATTTATCCTGCAGCTATTAAGTAGTAGTCAAGACTCAAACCCAGGTCCTCTGACTCCTGAGCCAATGCTGAGTTTAAATCAAACCTCAGACTCTTATTAGTTATGTGACCCTGAGCAAGTCACTTAAGTGCTGCTTGCCTCATTTTCTTCAACTATAAAATGGGAGTAATAATAGCACCTTACATCCCACTGTTGTGAGGATCAAATGAGATATTTGTAAAGCACTTAGCAAAGTGTTTGACATATAAAAGGTGCTTAATAAATGTTTGTTCCCTCTTTCCTCTTCCTTCCCTGTGTACTTCGCTGGTTCCTCTCTTTCAAATTCTTGAAAATTCACTAGTTATGGCAGCTAGGTGGTGCAGGGGATAGAGCACCATCCCTGGAGTCAGGAGAACCTGAGTTCAAATCCAGCCTCAGACACTTGAGATTAGCTGTGTGACCCTGGGGGTGAGTCACTTAAATCCTTCCCCCCCCCCAAAATAAAGAAAAATAAAATAAAATTCCCCAACTGTTTGATGAGCCTCAGGCATCTATTATGTGATAGGCTAGAAGTAAGTCACCCTCAGATTCATAGCCTTACTTAAATCATTTTCATTTTAAGTTACTCTTTTCTGCTTTGGGGCTGAGAGTTAAAATCTTCTTGACTTTCTTATGGACATCAGTCAAGTAACCCCAAACCTGTTCTGTCTTCTCTCTCCATTCCATTTTGGGACCATGGCTAACTAGCGGCAGAGCCCAGGCCAGACCCCAGGCTCCTAATCTGGAGTTCAGAATGCTTTCCTTGGACCCTCCCCCACCCTGCCCCCCTCTGCTTCCCAGGAAATGAAACCCACACAACTTCCCTCTCCCTCCTCTCCTCCCCCCTCCTTCCCAAAGGAAGTAACACCCCCTTTGACCTGGGAAGTCACCTGATTCCCACTCAGTGGAGTGAATACCCCTCCCCAGGAATGTTTACCCTGCGCAACCTTTCAGAGAGGAGTGCTCCCCCAGGGATGACTCACTTTTCAACGTTGCATTGCTGCCGCTGGGTAATAATTCCCGGATCAACTGCCCATCGTCCTGATCCCTGTCAAGCCATCTGGTGTGTGAACAAAGGGAAGTTATAGCTTCAAGAGCAGCCTTGGGAGGGACACATAGAAATTTGGCCTGACTGGGGATAAAGCAAGAGGCATCATACTATGGCTTCTCCAAAAAAAAAAAGAAATGGAGGGTCACAGAGGGAAATCAGGAAAGGAAGGACATTGGAAAATGCCCATTTGTCAAGTATTTGTTAAAGACTTATGGTCTTTGCAGAGATATCAGACAACTATAAAATATGGTTCTTGCCCCACGGAGCCTTCAGAGGCAGCCATGGTCCCATGGATGACCCCCAGAACTGGGATCAGAGGATGGAGGTTCAAATTCCTCATGTGATGGTTACTACCTACTCATCTGATGGTGGTCCTCGGCCACATCACAACCTGCCCTAAGCTTCAGTTTCATTCAGTAAAATGAATGGGTTCAACTAGGTTGTCTAGAACTCCTCTAGACACATGATTTGATGTTTTTATAACCAAGCAAGAGGAGCCACATTTGGCACACAGCAAACACTTTATAAATGCTCATTCCTTCATTCTATAACTGACAGAAGAAATATCTAGCATAGTTCTAAGATGCCATAAGTCTAATAAATATTTAATACACTGAAGAAATGGTATGGATGAAGGTGAGAAGGAGGGAGGAAGAAGCACTAGACTGTTTGAATTTACTAAACATCTATTAAGCACTTATGGTATGCTCAGCCTTTGCTGAAGTTTCAGGGGACGCTAGAAAGAATAAAATAAGGTTCTTTCCCCAGGTGAGGCAGCTAAAATAGGAAAAGTCCTGGAGCTCGAGCTAGAGGGCTACATTCAAATATCTACCTTCCTAGTTGCATGACTTGAACAAGCCATGCTCTTTTTCTCTCTACATGCCTCAGTCTCCTCATCTGTGAAATAAGAATAGTAATAGCTCTACTGCCCATTAGAGTTTTTGCTGGGATGCAATGAAATGGGTGCTTAAAACAATTTATAAACTTTGAAGCATGTCATAAGCTGTCGTTACTAATATCTTCACAATAGGAAAAGAGTGATTGATAACATTTATTAAGCAACTTTTATGTTCTAAGCACTGGGTATTCTGGGAATACAAAGGGGACAAAACAAAAACAAAACACCACAGTTCCTCTCTCAAGGAGCTCCCAGTCTAGTAAAGGAGGCAATACACACCCAGCTGCATACAAACAAGCTAAGACTGGAGAAACTGATCAAGAGAGGGAAAGAACTAGTATTAAGAGGGTTTGGAAAAAGCTTCCTAGACCAAGTATGATTTTAGCTAGAACTTGAAGGAAGACAGGAGGTGAAGATGAGGGGGCAGTCAGTGAAAACCCAAAGTCTGAGGATGGAGGGCCACCTTCGAAGACCAGCAAGGAGTGCAGTACACATGAAGTAATTTTCATTAACATAAAACGCTATATAGTTGTGTTACAAGAAGGCAGGGAGTGATGTGGGAGAGATCTGCGTAAGCTGGAGTGGTCATGGGAGGAAGGCTTCAGAGAGTGGATAGGCTGGATCCTGAAGGATGGGTGTTTGGATAAGCAGACAAAGGTAAGAGAAAAAAATCACCAGGGCTACATTTGCATACTTAATAGCAGAATTCTGATAGAATTAGATAAGAAGTAACTTGTCTAAAGTGATATGGCTGGTAAATATCAGTCTTGGGACTTGAACATTGTAGATCCTCTGACTTGCTGTATCAAGGGATCTTTTCACTATATGAGGATGCTGCCCACCTTCAAAATTCACTCGTTCTTTCAATAATTTCGGTTTAAGTGATTTGTTCTCATGATTTATGCAAGTACATAATTGAAATGAGCTAGATAGAGTTCTGACTTTAGAGTGAGCTAGTGTTCATAAATCACTTCAGCATTTGCAAAACGCACTATGTATGTTATTTCATTTGATCTTCACAATAATCCTATGGGGGGAACTATTATTATCACTGCCATTTGCAGATGAGGAAACTGAGGCTGAGAGATTAGATGGCTTGCCCAGAGACCTACATAAATAAGTCTGATACAGAATATGAACTCACAGCTTCTGACTCTAAGCCAAGCCCTCCATCAACCGTGCCACCTATCTGCCTCTTTTTACCTCAAGCAATTCCTAGGTGATGAGTTAGTGATCTGTATTGGTGGAGAAAGTTCCTACACTTGGGACTTCCCCACCCTTGATGAAGTCATAGATCCTTCCTGTATTTAGGTTGAATTGGAATGAATGGTGATCTTAGTTGTCTGCTGATCCCCCACTTCTGGCAAACCACACAGCTGGTTGGTTCAACCTTAGAGCTATTTGCCCCTAGAGATAACCTAAGATCAGTCTTACAGACATGAGGCATCTGGTCATTCTATCTCTCAAGCACTGGGGCCTATGTAAACCAAAAAAGAAAGGCCCTCAAGTACTTTTCCCTTACCTGAGCCCTCCTACCCCACTTCCATGCTTTTCTCTACAGGATTGCACATGGAAAAGTAGACCTCCATCAAAATCTAACTATGCCCTTAGTGGGAGAGATAACTTAACTCCTTGATCATGAGGTTCATTAAGGAAAGTCCATTACTATCTGTCAGTTCCTAGTGCAGAGTACTTAGTAACCCAACTTAGGCAGTTTGAATTCCCATATTGTCTTAAGGTTTGCAAAGCATTTTCTTCACGATCCTATGAAATATGTCATTTGGGTATTATCTCCATTTTACAGATGAGAAACTGAGGCTCAGTCTGGGGAAGGAACTTACTTAAAATTACACGACTGGCAAATGGCAGTCTTGGGACTTGAACACAGTAAGTCTTTTAACTCAATACCAAGTAATGTCTCTTGTCTCCAAAATTCATTCAACAAGCATATAAAGTGTCTCCTAGTCATCATGCATTTTATATTAAGGCCAGTGAAGAACATGGGCTAGTGACGAGTTGCTAAGTCCGGACTTTGAGTGAGAAGACCAAAGTTCTGGAGGCCTGCCTCTAATCTTCAGTATTGTTGTTTTGGTTATTTCTAACTCTCTGCGACCTCCCTTGAGGCTTTCTTGGCAAAGATAGTAGAGGGGTTTGCCCATTCCTTCTCCAGCTCATTTTACAGATGAGGAAACTGAGACAAGTGACTTGCCCAGGGTCATATAGCTAGTAAGTATCTGAGGTCTAATTTGAATTTAGGTCTTCTGACTCCAGGCCCAGCACGTTGTACACTATGGTGCCACCGAGCTGCCCAACCTTTACTGCACCTAACCTTTACTTGGCTCATTTCAGGGCCTCAGTTTCCTTATCTCTCACTGAAGTGAGGTTGCAGTAGATCAGGGATTCTCAACCTGGGTTTCAGATCCATGATCTTGGATGGGACAAAAATTAGAGCTTTGTTTTCACTAACTTTTGGATTCCTTTGTAATTCAATGTATTTTATTTTGTGCTTTTAAAAACATTATTCTAGTAATGGAATACTATTTGCTATAAGAAACGATGAGCAAGTAGATTTCAAAAAAACCTGGACTTACATGAACTGATGTTTAGTGAAGTGAACAGAACCAGGAGAACTTTATATATATATATGTATATATATATATATATATGTACACATATATATTATATAAACACTGTGCAATGACCAACTTTGATAGACTTTGCTCTTCTCATCAATGCAATGATCCAAGTCAATTTCAAAAGACTGATGATGGAAAATGCTATCCACAACCAGAGAGAAAAATATGGAGTCTGAATACACATCAAAACATACTATTTTCCCTTTTTTTGTTTTTTGGTTTTTTTTATTTCTTGTGGTTCTCCCTTTTGTTCTGATACTTTTTTCACAACATGACTAATGTGGAAATATGTTTAACATGATTTACAAGTATAACCTGTATCAGATTACTTGCTGTCTTGGGGAGGGAAGAGGGGATGGAAGAGAGGAGAGGGAGGGCTGGAGTTTTGGAACTCCAAATTTTACAAAATCAATGTTAAAAATTAGCTTTACATGTAATTGTAAAAATTTATTGAAAAAAATAAAAAAGTAGTGAAAAATGAAATACTATTAAGGAAAAAAACATTAAGAAGAGGTTCATAGTTTTCACCAGACACAAAAGAAGGTTAAGAAACCCCTACAGAAGATGATGTCTGAGCTGCCCCCTGTGATAATGTTAAGTCTGTGACTCTGTGACACAAATATACACAGGACATGGTCCCTACAGTCATAGTTTACAATCTCCTGACAACAAAACCAAGCCCTACCTGATTCCCCAGTCCTCCTAGATTGCTCATCACTACCACCAAGTGCTTTATTCCTCTCCGAACTTACTCTTTCAGCTGGCTGTCAACTAATTCTTACTAGGGTGTCAGCTGCTAAGGGGTTAAAGGGCTACTTCTCCTGGGTTTTGAGTATCACTGTTTCCACAGATGACTTCAGAAAATTGAAAAGGCATCAAGACTCAAAGGAATGAATCTCTAAGAACAGAATTTCACACATTCATGAGATAGAGGGAAAGATATTTAAAGGGGATGGGGGCGGGGTTGCTGCTCAGCACCTGTGAAATAATGTCTCTTAGGTTTCTACCACTTTCACCTAGTCCTAAGACCAGACCTAAAGATAACCGGAGTTCCCACATCTCTGAACTGAGCACAAATCTTGAGAGCCATATTTTGGCAGAGAAAGGAAAGAGAAAGGTAATCAGCCCAGATCTCCCATTTTCTATCAGAAAGAACCCCTCCTTTCAGCCCCTTCCCCACCTCCTGTCCCCCAGTGAAAGGAAACTATTCCTGGCCTAAAGCATGATGTATCATTTCATATCCACTGAAGTGCTCTGGTGGTATTAATAGTCCTTTCCAAATCCAGCGTTTCCCCTCCAGCTCAGAACATTTCTGCCCAATTTCAGAGGGAGATGTTGCTGTATACATTAGCCTACATAACAGTCTGGCTGCAAGTTTATTACTCTTTCCCTGTTCTCACAAAGGCATACATGCACACATACCCAAATGCAACCTACAACTAAGCCACTTTGTATTCTTCTCCATGTCATTTAAAACCCTCTTGAGTCCTAAGCTAGCCAATACTCTCCCCATGCCTCTCATCGAGATAAAGAAAATCTTTTTCCTTGAAGGAGCTTGATGCTCATGAATGAAGGCAAATCGCAGAACCTTGGAGACTCAGCTCCCTCTTTGGATAGTCACAGGTCATAAATAAGGCTCCAGCGAGATCAACCTTTGAGTCCAATTAATCCAACCTCCACTCACCTCCCATTTTCCAGATGTAGAAATTGAAATAAAATGACTTGTCAATCACCAAACATCTGTTAAGTGCCTAATATTTGTCAATATTTGTTAAGCAAATAAAGTAAGGCTAAAGGCAGCCCCTTCCCTCAAGGAACTTTTATTCTAATGGAACTGGCTGTGGTATAAAAGGAAGTGAGGAGGGAGAAGATGGAGCTCTCAGCAAATGATTTCAGTTTTTTAGTTGAAATAAAAGGTAAAATTCTCAGCTGTCATGGATCATAATGAGCCTCAGGTCCCTTTTAATACTGTCAGGCAGAAGCAACTATTTAACTGGATTTTGAGCTGGAAGAGACTTTAGAGGTCATTTTATCCTCATTTTACACCAAACTAGGACTTAGGGAAGGTAAGTGACTTCTCCAAAATCCTATAGTTTAGTAAGAGGCAATGCTAATATAGAAACCCAAGACTTCCAATTCCAAATCCAAAGCTCTGTACACTATATCTAATTCCTCTCCAAATACTCTTCTTTTTTAATATAGTTTACAGATTCTAGTTTTATTACCCCCTTTTTTTGCTTTCCTACCTAAGTACCTATGAGTTTATGTTTTTATTTTATTTTTTATTTTTAGTTTTCAATATTCATGTCTACAAGATTTTTGAGTTCTAAATTTTCTCCCCCTCCCCAAGATGGCATGCAATCTGATATAGATTGTACATGAACAATCATATTAAACATATATCCACATCAGTCATGTTGTAAAAAAAGAATTAGAACCAAAGAGCAAAACCATAAGAAAAGAAGAAAAAAAGAGAGAAAATAGTATGCTTCAGTCTGCATTCAGACTCCATAATTCTTTCTCTGGATGTGGATAGCATTTTCCATCATGCATCTTTTGGAATTGTCTTAGATCATTGTATTGCTGAAAAGAGCTAAGACTGTCAAAGTTGGTCATTGCACAAGGTCACTGTTACTGTGTACAATGTTCTCCTGGTTCTGCTTACTTCATTAAGCATCAGTTCATATAAGTCTTTCCAGGTTTTTCTGAAGTCCACTTGTTCATCATTTCTTATGGAACAGTAGTATTCAATTACATTCATATACCACAACTTATTTAGCCATTCCCCAATTGATGAGCATCCCCTCAATTTCCAAATTCTTGGCCACCACAAAAAAGAGTTTCTGGGTCAAAGAGTATGCACAGTTAACAGTGGTGCTAATGGGCACCCTCAGAAATGCTTCTAGCATATCCTCATTACATATAAGTCTTGCTAATAGTTTTAGGTAGATCACTAAATACTTCTCACCTGGTCCAAACAATAATTTCAGCCTCCCACACCTCCAGAAAATCATGGAGCCTTAGGTAATTGCTATGAATGGGCATTATCTGTAAAACAGTTCTAATAGTTTAGAAAAAAAACCCAGTGTGCCCATTTCCTAGTTAATCTCAAAAGGCAAATCCTTTCTCTGACACATACTTGGCTGAGCTATGCGACCCTGTGCAAGTCTCAACTTCTCAGGGCTCCAGGCATCTCTTTGAGACTATATGTTGCAGAGAAAGTACCAGCCTACTCTAGTAGAGCAAGTTTCCTTATTCAGGAGTGTCAAATACCAATAGAATCAGAAGTTTAGCTCCTATTCCTGAGAAACAGAAAAAGTCAGCCATAGGACAGATCGGGATTCTCATACCTGTTGCATGGGAATTCCACATTGTCGCTCTCTGGCTGCCCTTCTTCTCTCACCAACACTCGCTCCAGGTACCAGCCACTACCTCCTCCTTTGCCATCATGTCCAACCCTAACTCTTTTCACCTTCCTCAGGGTAACTGCTTCAATAGTGTACTCATCCGCCTTACCAAAAGAGAAAAAAAACACAGCAAATTATATTGGAATTGTCCCTCTGTGTCCTTCTCTAATGTTTAATTCCCCAATCTCTTCTAAATGCAAGCAAGGTGGGTTTTTTGTTGTTTTCATTTTGGAGTTCAGTTTCCCAAGGTTGAAAAATTGTGAGCAACTGAACCCTGATAATTCACAGTTGTGCTGAGTCAGGTAGGTGTCAGTGCCTTCTGGCTCTGAGCTAATCAGGGGGCTGAGTCTTTGTTATATATTCTGAGAGGCTGGCATTTTGCTTTGGGGGCCTGCTCATGAGAAGGACCTTTTGATTCCCTTGACAGAATTCTGAGTAGCCGTTTGTTAAGAACCCCCTGCCTGCTCAGAGATTTGTGCTCTCCTAGTTGTATCACTTTGTTCAGACACTAGGAGCCCTGTCTGTTGAATCTCTGCGCTAATTTCTCTACTTGTATTTTCTACTTATCAAATTAAGATTGTTGACTCCTTTATAAGTTGTCTTTTCTTTAGCAAAGCAGATCAAAGTACCTGTATTAGCAGGCCATCCTGGATGTGCTAGGGTGCTTGCTAATGCATCTCTAAAGGAAAATAGATCTGATGGTTAAGGATAGGCTTTCACATAAGGATAAATAGCCACTTATGTGGTATGAGTTGAGGGATATCGACAAGGGCCTCTTCCCCCAAAGCATTTCCTCCATTTATTTGTCATAGTACCTACCATTTTCACCACTGATGTAAGCTATAATATTTTTATTATTACTTAAAACTTCATTGTGATGGGGAAAGAATCCTGCATTCTTCAAGATGGTGGCAGAAGAGCCCAAGTTCTGTCAGGGGTCCTACCAAAGTCTTCCAGTATGAACCTTGTAATGGTGTCCAAGGGCTGGTCTAGCTCCATTCAGAGCGGTTTTTCACTAGGGTGGCCATAAGGAAATACATTTATCTGCTACAGCAGTTTTCAAAAATGGTGTGTTGCATTGATAAAGCTTTCAAAATGTAGCAAGGATCCAAACCAACAACATCACAGATCTCTGAAGGTTTGAAAAATCATTCACACAAGGCATGTAGAAAAGTTGTCAGCCTGGAGCAGCCCTCAGAGAAGATGTTTTCCATCCCATGCTTATCTCTACCCCACCATGAGTGTTCCCTTCCTCTTTGGTATTCTTAAAGAGAAGGGAGAATGGGAAAGGAGGAAGGAGGTGAGAGTCCTACTCATACAATAAATAGCCCCCATTTCTAAAGCACATTGGACATTCTCAGTTCTATGAGACAAGCAGAATAATGCCACTAATCCCATTTTACAGAAAAGTACCTCCTAGGACCCCATGTAAACTCTAGAGCTGAAAAGGGATTGGGGGCTGTCTAGTCCCAAATTTCCCCCTGCCCCTGTCACTTTGCAGATCAGGGAGTTGTGGCCCAGAGACATTAAGTAATGCAACCCAAAGTCATATTGGGAATAAGTTGTATGGTCAGGATTCCAACTGAGATCACATGATTCCAAATTCAGCATCCTTGACCCAGCACCGCCCAGTTTCCTGTTCTTGTGGTGCTTTATAATTCCAAAAGCTCTTCAGAGTGTCAGCTTTGATCCTCCCAACTCCTAGATTGGGGACACAGGTAGGAAGAAATCTGGAGGGAGGGCAAATGTCTTTCATGGATTTCCTCAAAATTACATCAAGTAGACAGATACCTACTCTGACAGTACACAAGGCCAATTTCCTTTCTCTCAAACCCATTTTCCTTTTCAAACTCAGAAGATCCTGCAGTGCTTCCCCCATCACATCCCTCTAATTTCCCCTAACAGGTAACACAGAGAGGAAGTATGATGAACTAGAAAGTAAGTGAATTTGGTGCTGGAGGATCTGGACTTGAATCCAAAGGATACCACTTACAATCTGTATGAATTTGAATAAGTGACTTGAATTCCCTGGGCCTCAGTTTCCTCATCTGTAAAATGAGGGAATCAGACTATATGGCTTCTGGATCCCTTTCAACTCTACATCTCTAATCCTAGGCCCCACTGAATTCACACTCTACCGTGGTATACAAGAAGGCTGCTACAAATGAGATTTCTTCCCACCCAGAGAATCTGATTCAATCTCTCTCATCTCAGCCAGCATCAAGAATGACATCATTCTAAAAGGTAAGGAGGAAGGGGAAGTCTCAGAAGAGGAGAGTAGGGAACATTCTGATACTTACACTGCCTTTTTGACATATATCATTGTTGTTCCTGCAGATGATGCTAGATAGGGTGCGCTCTCCAGTATCTCCCACATCACCAAAGAGGCAGACAAAAGCTCGGGCGTTTGTTCCTGCTCCTTCAATGTCCCCGGTGCATAGGGTCACTCGATACTGGGTCACTGAAAAAATAAATTATACTCTTTCTGCTCTGTGGGAAAACCCTCACCTTCCCTTCTCAAAAGCCTTTGCCCTAGAGTCCTCCCCATCCCCACCACTCTTCCCTCTCCCATCCCCTCTACCTTTCCAAATGTTACCCATTTTTCAAGGCTTTATTCAAGCCTTATCTCCTCCATGAAGCCTTCCCTGACCACCTCCAGCTGCCATTCAATGCCCACTTTCTGAGTGCATATAGGACTGATTAGGAGCTACTGATTTTTATTCTACTTTGTGATTTTACATAGTTCTGTGGTTTTTTCCAGTTGCTTCTTGTGTATTTGTTCTGCCTTTCCAACCAATTTGCAATTTCCTTGTGAAAAAAAGAACCAGTCATTTGCTGTTCTTCTATTCCCCAGTGGTGCTTGGCACAGAGCTGGCACATAGTAGGTATGCAATAAAGGCTTGAGGAAGGAAGAAAAGGGAGAAGAGCAAAGGAAAGGGGGAAGAGGATGGCAAGAGGGACATCATTCAATGGACTGCTGCGATGCTCCAAAGACATTCTTCCCAGTTCTCATTGTTTGGTCTTTCTAAAAAAAGCAAACTGTGCTATAGATGAGGTTGGCATTTGGCACAGAGCTCCCCAGTCCTCTCGGTCACTTTTAAATAAACTGTAAAATAATCCTTGCTAAAGGCACAGCAGTCATCAGCACAAAGTACTGTGTGGGCCCACTGGGAAGACCAACGCAGCATATTATGTCAAAAGAGCTATTTTAATTTGTTATTGGGGGCTGATTATACCCTCTGACCTGCTCTCTCATGTTGAGATTCCAGGAAACCAATGAGACACCATGAGTCCATTGAACTGCTCCTCAGTAGAGTAGGGTGGAGGTGGAGGGGTACAGAAAGAGATGAAAAAAGTGGCATTCCCTCCCCCCCCCCCATAAAAACCCCTCTATGTAAGAATCAGTGCATTCAAAGAGAAGACTGGCTCTCAGATAGAAGCATTTGGTAGTGACCAACAAATGATCCATCAGCAAGTTCAGGAAGGGGACAGAAAGAAGGGATCTGTTCCTGGATGCCTGCAGGAATGGTGGGGAGCCCTTCTATACTCATGGGAAAAGTTTGATTCAAGTTTTCACTGAATTAAGTTTTTTTAGGTTAGACCTCACTTTCAACAACTCTGACATAAGAAAATTTCTATCTTTGGACTAAGTCAATGGGAAGAAATTTTAGGCTTTGGAATACCTTTAGATAGATGACATATAAATTTCCTCTCTCATTAATTGGAATTATGGAATTTGAGAATATTAAAGCACCTGAAGAGGTCATGGAATTCAATATTCCCCGCTTTCCATTGAAGAAACTGAGGTTACATGAAAGGAAATGACTTGCCCAAGGTTGGACAACCAGTTAATAGCAAGTGTAGACCCAAGGTCTCCTGATTCCCAGTTCAGTGCTGCCACCTACATTTGCCAGCACTGTAAGATACTGCCTTTTTGTGAGAGGTTGGTAGTAGTAGAAGAGATGAGGACAGAGAAATTAAGTGTACACATACTGAAGAGCTACAAGCACTGAAGGTCTCTTGTAGATGAAATAAGATCCAATATTTCACAGATGACGATGGTATCAACAAGAAAATCATATTCCATTTATGAAAAATTCAATTTACATGCAACTTTTTGGGAAGATGTGCTGCTTGGTGTTGCACAAAGTGAGGAGCACCATAAGGTTAGGTTTGACTTTCCTCAATCTATCCAAACAAAGGTCTACTGCGGCCAAATAGAACAAGATCTAGCACAAATGTAAACATACAAGCAATAAAAACAACTGACTCATGGTGATTTGAGTGGTGTCATGCACTGCCCAGAAACAGTTTCCTCAGCAAAGTGTCACGGTGCCTGAAATCCCATTATTCTGCCCATCTTTTGAGATTAAGTATGGTCTTTTCCAAGTTCTTTTTAAAAAACAATAACTCTGTAAAAGAGGCGATATCTTAACATATTATTGACCAGATTGATTCTAAACATCAAAAATCTCTTGATTGCCTGGTAGGAGAGAGGAAGGGGATGCTGAAAGTCTGGGAAGGTGAAGGGAAGAAGTAGAGTTGATCAAAGCAAACCTCACCAAATTTATAGTTTTGCAGAGGACCATCTCTGCTCTATTACTTCCAAACACAATATTCCAACCATGAATGAGAAAGTAGCTTTGATCAAGTGGTCTAAGTTTTTTCTGCTCAGAAGTTCTCAAAGGGCATGGAGTTCTTCTTATTGGGCTCCCATATGGACCCCTAGCACCTGTTTGGCCAAATCTGTATCCTGATAAGGATACTACAGACAGTTAGAGATAATTATATTGGTAGTCTTTACCAGGAAAAGATTTTAAACAGGTGGGTATGTACCAGAGTCTCTGATTTGTCCTTTAATTAAAAAATTTACAGTGCAGTCTGATTAACAAGCACTTATAATATCTAGTATTCAAATCCTATGGTTTTTTTGCCTACTTGTCTTTGGAGAGTAATCATTTCTGCTGGGCAAGCAGTAAAGAATGCTGCCTTCATTTATTTTACTATCTGGGTGGCTCCTTTGGGAAAGGAAGTGTAAAAATAAACTGAGCTGCTATATATTTCCTCCACGTTTTAAAGCCTATGTTAATCAATGCAATCACTCCTGAAAACCCCTCCAGCACACACACATATCTATATATGTGTGTTTGTTTGTATATGTATATTTGTATATTTGAATTTATTTACGTGTGTATATACATATATACACATATACATATATACATGTATGCATATATTCACACGTACACACATATGTGTGTATAAAAAGAAGTATAGATTTGAAGACCACAGCAGCCATCTTATCCAGCCCTCTCATTTGACAGATGAGGAATGGAAAGGTATGTGTTAGGAGAAAGAGTTGAACCTGGGTCTTACTAACTCAGAGGCCAGCTCTCTATTATACACTCTGTTGTCTCTTATACTGTTATACTTATCTCTCATTTTAAGTGAAATAGATCACCGCAATTTTGAATTTGCAGAATGCATTAACAGCAAAATACTGATTCATTTTACATCATTCCAAGTTTCAAACTTAAGGAATGTTTAATCTGTCCTTTCTTGTGTGTTATATGGGGGCATTCGGTGGATAAAGTGATTGCAGCCAAGCTCTGTAAGCTGCCATAAATAACCAGACAAAGAGAGAAAAACAGCTGAGTTCTGGGAACTATGAGTGTGTAGTTAAGTATTTCCCTGGCAGGGGAGAAATCCCTCTGTTCCAAACAGGGAAGCCACAGAGGCCAATTAATCTGGAATTGCTCCAAAATAGACAAAGAACACCCAACAGACATGCAGACCTACTCATGTACCTCAAAACCCAGCATACCTTGGCCATATCTTAATTCTTTCATAGACAAAAGTATAAACTTCAATCTATTGGAGAGTATCTTTTAGATAAAAATGCACCTTTGATTTTAAGAGAAGTCAGTGAACAAATGGGGTTTGTTTTAGAGAATTTTAGCCATTTTTGTTGGAATGCAATCTATCTTGTAAAATCAAGCATATCTACAGGGTCAATTCTTGGCTATCTGTGCAAAGGGAGAGAATTGTAGTCTGGAATTTTCCAACTTATTTGTCTCTGTCCATAGCGTATCTATCCTTTATCCACATCTTTTCCTCCTGCCTAGTCTCCTCCTCTTCCATAATGCACTGCCTTTTTACTGGATACCTCCCCACATTGTGGCATCTTCTACATCTGGTATCTTCTAGGATAGAAGCTTCCACTTGCTTAATTGATTGGTCCATCTTTGCCTGTGATCTCAGGGGTGGGAAACCAAAGAAACATGCCTAAGTAGGCTCCCATCCTTCTTTAGAAAGTCCCCACATTGCCATGATTCCTGAGATGCCCTTAGGCATGGTATGAAGATGGACCCAGGAATCCTAGTGAGAGTTTTATATAAGGATATATCATGTTATGGGAGCAGCCCTTCACCAGGCCATGATGAGCTGATCCTCCCTACTGCTAGAACCTGAGATCACAGTGTTTCAAGCTTCTCTTGAGGCATCTCTGAAGGTATCCCTTCCCTACACTTTGCTGGGGTCCATGGGAGCCCATGGATTACCCAGTGTCAGAGTAGGGGAGGTTGGCAGAGTTGCTCAAGTTTGGCAGACTTAGCTGCTGTCCCAGGGACCTGGATGCTGTCCCTTTCTATTCAGGACTCCTCCTTGGGGTTCTCTTGAGTTTCCCTAGTTAAGCTGTATGGGCTTCCCTTAAATATGCCAAATAAAAAAGACCTAATTCATCAACTGGTTTATCTAATTCTTCTGTAAAGCCCCCAGACCCTAAGATAGAGGTAGCAATTATATGAACAATGCATAATATTAGCTAATTCAAAAATTCCTTATTTTTGACCTTGAAATACATTATTAACATCATTTCTTTTACCAGATTCATGTTTTAATTACATCTCATTTGATATAGTTTTCCATAATGTTTTCAATCCTCCTAGGATTAAAAAGTAGATATGAAATCAGATTATAATCTATACATTTAGAGACAGAAAAGTGCTTAACTGTCATCTAGGCCAGACTGATTATTTTACAGAAGAGGAAACTAGAAAACAGGGACCCAGAAGGGTTAAGTAATCTACTCCAAGTTACATAGGTAGTAAACGACTGAGGTGAGGTCCGCCCCACTCCAAACTTGAGTGCCACTTTCTAAATATCATAATGCCTCTCCTAAGAAGAGAAACTTGAGGTTGATAACTGGACTTTGCCCGAGTTAATGTTTTCTTTGATTTTGCTGGGGGGTTTTTGAGGCAGGTCATATATACAGTTATCCCTTCTGTTGAAGGGGTGGCCATTTTCCCCACTGTAGTTTCAATATGTATCATGGGTAAGCACAAGAAATTAAATGGCAATTTGGGGGGAGTTTTGCAGAAACCACAGATGATACATGAAGACCAGCAAATGATAGAAAAAGTTTAGAAACTCAGAAATGCATAAAATATATGTATAGTATTGTATAATATAGACTATGACCAAATACTTAACCCAAATTTCACAATAAGGTACTGTAAACACCCCATAAAAAATTTTAGGGCTAAAAAATTTTACACAGATTTTCCAGATTGTGGAGACACCACACTCCTAACCCCCACAATGTAGAAGGAATAACTGTAGTTCTTGTACTGCTTCTCTCTATTCTGTTTGATGAGGAGATCTCAAAGATAGGGACCTTTAATTTTCTTCCTTCTCCATTTCTCTCAGGTTTTACCCCAGAACTGACCCTATATGTACATAAGAGTAGGTCCTGGTCTTCATGGGTACTAGAGAACTCCTCCAAGTAAGTGTCTCACTATCACAGCAAATTAAATTTTCACAATGATAATCATGCCTTTGAGTGATGGCAATAGGAAGAGAGAAATAATCAGGAAGGCCAGGCTGACTTCAAAGCTGTGTGGATCTGAGTCTACCCTTCCCTAGGAGAAAGGCAGAAGAATCACATGGACATAGTAATAGTGAAAGGAAAGTTAGGGAGGCCTAGTGGTCACTGACAGGGCAGCTATAATCTACAGAACTGATAGCCTTGCACACGTAGCAGAGTGTGAACCCTCTTAAAAATTAGCAAAGGTTAGTGATAATTAGGAAAAGGTGAAGGCAAAGTATGATTGTACATGTTATCCATTCTGAGTCAATCCTAGAATGTCACAGAGGGGCTCAGATGATCATGTATACAGTGTAGGAACATAAGCTTAGAATTTTATTAAAATATGGGGTACTTTGTGAAACAGCAAAATATTGTCTAAATGTATTATTTTATTCTTATTTTTAAATCTAGGGACATTCTGAGGAAGCCTAGGTCTGTCTAGAACTTCTCATGTGACCTAGAACCCCAGCACCCCCAGATAGCATGCTCCTCCAGACTGTTTTGGTTCAACTGGCCCCCAAACATTACAGCACTTAGAGATAGGGATTTGGGGGTACAGAGAGATTAGGTTTGCAGCCTCTTGACTATATCCCCTCAGTGGCACTCTGAATCAGGCCTACTTCTTTGAAGGAAACAAGGCATTTTCTACCCTCCTCTCAGCAAGGCTCATCTTTCCCTAGAAACTGGGATCAACACTCACTTCCCATTATCCTCCGAACTGTCGGACCCTCTGCAGTAAGCTCCCTCACTGTCTCATAGTCATCTTCATTGACATCCAACCAGCGGTTACAGTTGAAGTTATACTTGTCCTTTGTTAGAGAATTCAAAAGTGTCATCTGGAAAGATGCCATGGAAAAGATTAGGTAAAGAAACATCCAAAGTGCCCCAGCAACCCCACTCTGCTATCCTAACTAGCACAGACAGGATAAATCTGGTCCTACAGATAACCCTCTAAGAAGTCTCTGGGGAAAGGGTGAGGGGAGTAGTAGCTGTCCTGCCCCATCCTCCTCCTAGGCCTGTAGTTTTCTGGAGACAAGGATGGAGCATCTGTGGTCTGATCTCCTGGCTTACCTCAGAGAAGTCATTCCTCCCTCCCTCCTTCTCCTCCCTGTGAGTCCAATACTTTCTACCCTAATACAGACTGGCCTCAATGATCATCTATCCTTCCTTCCCACTACTGGAGCTACAGGGGAATATTTGGTAAACCTTTGTGGTGGGATCACAAAAAGAAACCAGTCTGGATTCCAATTTTTTCCTGCCTTTTCTCCCACCCACAATGATAGGGAACAAGGGACAAGTTGCACTTCTCACCTTTACTAGATGCCATCCAGAACCAGGGATCTTACTGTCATGCCAAACTCTGATCTTATAAAATCTTCCAAGATCTGGGATTTCAAGCTGCATGAAAAAGAGCAAAGTTCCTCAAGAGAATAAAACAAAGATGAAAGGCCCTGTCTCTGATATAAAGATGATGCTCTTTAGCCCCTTCTCTCCTCTGACACTGCCACCACCCTTCTATAGACCCTCATCGCCTTACTCCTGCACTAATAGCTTGCCGGTGGAGCTGCCTGCCTCAAATCTCTCCCCCAACCCAGTGCATCTTCCGTTCAGCTGCTAGAGTGATATTCCTAATGGCCGGGCAGGACTAAGCCTGCTACACTCCTACTAAACAGACTCCAGTGACTCCCTATCACCTCTAGGGTCAAATAAAAAATCCTTCGTTTTACATTAAAAGCCCTTCATAACCATTCCCACTCCTACCTTTATCCCATACCCTTCGATCTGGTGATGCTGGCCTCTTGGCTTCCACTCCTTGTCTCTGTTTGGGGCATTTTCTCTGGCTGTCTCCCATTTCTGGAATATACTCCTCCCTCCTCCCCCTCCCCCCATCTCCTGGTTTCCATGGCTTTCTTGGAGTTCCAGCTAAAATTGTACCCTCTACAGGAAGCTTTCTCCAATCCATCTTCAGATCCTAGTAGCTTCCTTTTCTTAATTTTTTTCTTATTTCTCCTGTATAGATTATTTGCACATAGTTGTTTACATGTTGTCTCCCCCATTAGATAGTGAACCCCTCAAGGACAGGAACTGTTTTTTGCCTTTTTTTGAATCCCCAGGGCTTAGCGCAGTACCTAGCATATGGTAGGTGCTTAATAAATACTCATTGACTGACTCACCCACTGTCAACAGACCATATACTTTGAGTCCATTCAATTCATTGAATATCTAAGTGCCCAGTATGGGTAAGATGGAGAAGCAGTGTAATATAGTAGATAGAGAACCGGCTCTGGAGTCAGGAAGATCTGATTTCAGATCCCTCCTTTGACTCAAAACTGGCTGTGAGACCTTGGGCAAGTCACTTAACTTCTCAATGCCCCCAAGCTTCTTTCCCTCCCAGGCATGCTTTGGAAATCTCCTCATTCCTCCTCATTAAGGTATCTTCTTTCTCTCCAACCCAACTTTTCAGCTCTCTATGTCCTCATTAGAACATAAGCTTCTCAGGTTAGGGACTGCCTTTTCTTTCTTTTTTTGCTTGTTTCCATCTTCTGCAGGAAGCTCAGTGCCTGGCACACGGTAAGTGTTTAATAAATGCTCATTGCCTCTTGTTGTTAGGCAACTCTCTCTAAGACTTTAAATGCTGCAAAGCAAGTTCATTGTTTACATTGGTAGAGGATGTTCTTTACCAGGAGTTTATTAACTTGAATATCCTTGATTCAGAATCCTAGACACATAAGAATAATTTGAACATTTTTGAATAGGAAGAGAACTTCTAACCCTAATTCAAACTCCTTCATTCATTAATTCACTCAGTCAACATTTGTTCTGTGCTTGCTATGTTGAGAGTACCATGCTAGACATGAAAGGAGATAAAGAAATTGAATAAAACACCATCTCTGAGCCTCAGACGAAGCAATTTGACCATCTAGGTGAACAGAGGACATTCTAGTTCAAGGCCTTGCTTTAATGGTGACCTAGAAATGTTCTGTGATGAATTATCAAAGGAACAATCTAAGGGTGGTTGACTTCTAATGGCATTGCCCTGGATGTGTTTACTTACGAGCAGTTTGCAAGGGTTTATACTCACTGGCTTATAAATATTTCTGAGCTGCATTGCATGTTGGAACCAGACCTCTTAGCCTGATTTGATGCCTCATTTGAGAGTCATTTTATTTAATCATTAAAGTAGGGTCTCAAACTAGAAAGTCCTTTGTTAGCCTCTCTTTAGAAAGATAGTTCTAGTAAAATGAATTTTTAAAAATTCTACTTTTTAAAAAATGTCAAATTCAGAGTTTAATTTGGATCCTTCTTGCTTAAAAAAAAATCCTAATGACAGAGGTTTTTACATCAGTATCAGACAGGATCCCTGTCCTGTACCCATGGAAGCACTAATACTCATCATATCCAAAAGGCAAAGGTTTTCTGAACCAAGGTGTCATCAGTGTTTCTGAATCCTCTGGCTGAGTGGTGTCAAACTCAAATAAAAAAAGGGTCACCATACCTTACATAAGTCTGCTGCATATTGACTTAGAAAACCACAAATTAGCATCACCTATGTTTTATTGTACTTCAATTTATTTTATTGCTGCCATATGATAGATACCTCTGCTTCAGACCATTTCATTGTGGCACTATAATTCTCTGAACTAATTGCTTTTTTTTTTCTTAAGCCCCCATCTGGTCAGTCTAATTCAGATAGAAACTCTAGAGGACATTCAAATTCTGCCCCTGTTCTATTCAGTGAACTCTACATAATGTAATATTATTCCTTATTGGGACCTACAGACTATCTTCTACCCTATCTCCTTATTGCCTCTAGGATAAAATGCAAAGCCCCTCAGACTGGTATTTAAACTTTGTCACAGTCTGGATCCAATCTTTCTAGTCAGCTTGTTCTCCTTGCTGTTCCCAGAATTCAGCCTTCATCTCCTACCTCCACAGACTAGGACCCATGCCTGAAATGTACTCACTCCTCACCTCCTCTTCTTAGAATCTTTACCTTCCTTCTAGGTTCAATCCAGATAACACTACCCATGGGAAGTTCTTCCTGATTCTCCTAGTTTTTAGTATTTTCTTTTTCATCAAATTAACTCATATCTATTTATTTGTCTATAGGTTGTATTCTTCAGTAACGTGTAAATTCCTTGAGGGAAGGGAATTTTTTTTTTTTCTTTGCATTCTAAGTACCTTACACATATTTGATGAATTAAAATGAAAATTTTTTAGAAAAAAAAAGAAAAATCCAAGATTCACCTAATCTCAGCTTTTTAAGAAAAAAATCCCTATGATCCTCACTGAAATACCTCTCCCCTCTTTCCCCACACTCATTACTCTTACCCTGAATTTGTCAATCTTGCCAGGTTTAAAGCCTTGTGGACCTGGGTTCAAACGAATTTGATCAGTTCTCCCCTTCTGTCCATAAAGTTGGATAAAAACAGGGACATTACAGGCAGCTTTCTTTAGGTCATTTGTCCAGACCCAGAGAGACCAGGCAAGTTCTTAAAACAGAACAAAACCATAACAAAATAACTCAAGTTATTCTGCAATTTTTTTGCAGTAAAATACATACATACATGTATGTATTATATATATGCATATACACACAAATATATACACATATATACATATATTTAAGCTAAACTATTACATATGGAAGAAAGAAGAAAAGATCAATACTACTTGAGATCAAGGGACACAAATATGTGTGTATACATACAGATATGTCTATACATACATACATCTATATGTATATTATATATATATATTTATATATTTAAGCCAAACTATTACAAATGGGGGAAAGAAGAAATTAAGACTACCTGAGTCCAAGACAAGATACACAGTGATGCGAGTGCTATAACAACAAAAACAACAGCCCAGCTATACCAAAATCCAAGCAGATAAGACAGATAAATTAGGGAGTAATGACTTGTTTACAAAAGAATTCTTTGATTTATAATAGGATTCATCTCAAAGTTCCTTCAAGTAACCAGAGTTCTGCTAGAGTATTTAAAATAGGACAACTTATAAAAATGTAATTTATCTATGCTGCTTTGAATAACTCAGTCGCCTTCAAGGATATTAGAAGTAAATGGTCTCTTAATTTTTGGAAAACGGAAATATTTGCAGCCAGGTTAGATGGGTTGTGGATTTCTTACTGGCTTTGCTCCAGAAATCTAGGGCCCCAAACTCAGGAAATAACATGTCCTAGGCAGTCTATTGGGAAGTCTATGTCCCCATCCCCTCCCTATTCTGTAACAGGGAAAGTAGAATAGCAGTAGCTCGGGTCCCTGGAAATTCTGTTCGGAATCCTGAGAATTCTCCAGCCTGACTTGAACACATACTCTTGAGTCTCTTCTTGCGCAGGGACACCACCTCATACAGCTGCCGCTCAATCAGCCCATCACCTTCCTTTTCATCCAGCCAGTTTTTGCAAGGGAAAGTCTGTTGTATGCCAGTGAATGGACATAAAATCACCACCTGAGGAAAACAGACCAAGTTCCATTTCCAACATTCCTTCATAGGACAGCCTGCTTCCACAGCAGATGAGAGAGGTGGAGAAAGAGGAGGAGAAGAGAGAAAGAACAAGACAGAGACAGAGGAGAAGAGGAGGAGGAGGAAGGAGAGAGAAAGAGGAGCACACTAGACTTTGAATCAAAAGATCCGAATTTAAATTCCCCTGGTGCTACATTGGACGTGTTATTTCCCTTCTCTGGCCTTTAGTTTATTCACCTGCCAAATGAGGACAATGGACTAGGATATACAGTGGGTAGAGGGTTGGATGGGAGTCGGGAAGACCAGAATTCTTAGACACTTAATAGCTGTATGATCCTGGGTAAATCACTTAACCTTTCTCATTCTCAGTTTCCTCATCTGTAAAATAAGTAGGTTTATTCAGCCATCTGTAAGGTGACTTCCAGATCTTAATCTATGATCCTATCCTATAGCTCCATTGCTGCTAAAATCTCACAGTCTGTGATTGTGAGTCCAGTTTTCTTTCAGTGACCGTTGTGTTACGAAGTCTCAGGGTTTCAACCTACTTATCAAATGAATGAGATTTTCTCTTCTCCCCTTTTACCTCCATAACAAATCCCTTGCTTTTTCAAAACTTGGCTCCAATCTACCTACCAACCAACTCCCTTTCTCAACATGTTCTTTAAATATTGTTGTTATTGTTTTTGGTGTAACCAGTCATCCCAAACAGAAAGCCAATTCATCAGAACACTCAATTGAGAAGACTTTTTAGAAGACCAATCACAACAAAACAAGTTAAATCAGGGATTTAATTTTAAAACTAGCTTTAAAAAAAAACAAACAGAAAAGGAGAAGGGAAACAGAAAGGTACCAGAAAGAATAATGGTGAAAAGAAAGGAGGTATAATATGGTGAGATAGAGAGTCACTGTCTCCTCCAGTGCTTGGAATAGAACTGTGTTCAATAAATACTTGTTGAATGATAAACTAATTGATTTTATATTCTGTACCAGGCCCTAGATAGTCAGAAGCATTCTCTGAGAACTCAGTGAATGTATGACTATGTTAGAGTCTGTGTTCAAGAATGATTCCAGGTCCCTGAAGGAATATTCAATACAACAGAATATATGACAGGCATACATATAACCAGTATGCAACAGTGATAACCAAAGTTCACTGAAGGAAAAGGGTTAGACACCGTGGGAATAATCAGGGTGAGCTCACCAAGGCTAGAATCCCTCACCTTCTCACAGTACCAGCCTCTGTTGACGCCTACATTGCCATGGCCAATGGAGACTCGACTCAGGGGGCTGAGCAACACCGCCAGCTCAATGTTGAATATGTCTGTCCGATTTCTGTCAAACACTCCTCCTTCCAGGAAGATTTTCCCGCTGTTCTTATTTCCTCTGGCTCCGTACATGACAAGGAAAATCTTGGACTTGGTCCCAGCCCCCCGGACATCCCCTGTGATGACTGTAACAATGTATGAGATAGCTGGTGGTATCAAAAGAGAAGCAGCAAGAGAAGGGGAGTTCGTTAAGATGGGATTAGAATATATCCCATATGAACACATCCTACCCCATGAGCTTTTCCTCATGGCTCTAACTGCCCATCATGTCTTCCTCTCTACCACATTCTCTATCTCCACTTCTCTGTCCTGGCTTCCTAGTTCCTTTTATGTCCTCATTTTTAGCTCATGTCTTCCTGGTAGCCATATCTTCATGCCCAGCATCAGGTTAAGTTTTTATAAAAACACATTGGTTTTTCATCCTCAGAACTCACTTATGACATGTTATCTCCCTCTGCCTACCCTCTGTCTTCATGTTCCATACTTGTTTTCTTTATCTGATTTGCTAACCAATTCCCAACATCTCCCTGCCTCTGACATCAGAAATGGGAAACTATACTGATGTACCCAAATGAGTACTTGCCTCCTCCCTGCAAAATCCGTGGTTCTTATCTGCCTGGACCAGATATCCTGCTATGGAGGCATATAGGAGGCATGATGGAAAACTGTCAAATCTCCAAATGCCAAGTTCAATGACAGTCTCTCTCCAGTTGACCATCAGCAGGCCCCTTCCTCCTCCTGACTTAACTTGCACACCATTCCACCCCAAGTTCTTATGGCTTACCTAGTTTTATCCTTGCCCCTGGTGTCCCTAAGCCTTGGTTCATCCTCTGAGTTCATCCCTTTCATAATTAAGATCTATTGCTATTATCCTGTCTTATTCTTTTGGGAAAACTTCCTTTGCATCCCAAAGCTGCTGGAATGAGCTGGGACATTTCTCTTCCCTATAGCAACCTCTTTTGTTCCCCTCATGGCCTCTCCACATCCTTTATTTCTCCCATCCAAACCATCCTCATACTGCTCCCAGACTAATGTAGCTTATACATAGATCTACCTGTTCAAAACCTTTCCATGGTTCTTTATTGCTCTCACAACAAAGTTCAGACTCCTTACCTTATCATTCAAGGCCCTCTGTGATCTCATCCTTCCTTTTCACCTTTGTTTCATATAACTCTCCTCTATATATTTCCACAAATTATATCATTCATTCTCTCCGTGCATACCCTGGAGTTTTCAACCTCAGTGCTTCTGTTCACATTGTTACTTATTTCTGAAACCATCTCTGTCCTGCCTCCACCTGTTGAATTCTTATTCAGTCATTAAAGCTCAACACTAGTGCCACCTCCTCCATGAAGTTCTCCTTTCACCCCAAGACCTCACAGATCACTTTGTTCATACTTCTCTAATAACAATTATCATCTAAGATTTGGCATCATAGAGAATAGGGAGCTGACTTTACAGAAGGGGTCGTTTTTAACCTTTTTTGGTGTTCCCAATATTTAAAGCAGGAATATGCTGCTGCTCAGCCTTTTCAGTCATGTTTGACTCTTTGTGATTCCATTTGTTTTCTTGGCAAAGATGCTAGCATGGTTTGCCATTGCTTTCTCCAGCTTATTCTACAGATGAGGAAACTGAGGAAAGCAGGACTTGCCCACAGTCACAGAGCCAGCCAAGTTTTACTGATTCCAAGCCTAGTTCTCTAGCCACTGCTCCACCTAGCTGCCCAAATATATCCAGCTCCCTGGAATGTAGTAAGACCTTAACAAATTTTTTTTAATTTGATCTGATTGATCTGACACGTACTGGCAGTGTGACTCTGAGCAGTGCTCTAGGCAACTGTCTAAGACTATATGTTATAGAGAAAATGTCAGCCTGTATTGATAAAGAGAATTTCCTCACCAGAGAATTCCCTGGCACTACAGTCCTTGTGATGTCACATTCAAGGTCACTAGATTTTTATCCAAAGCTTCCATCCAAATAATTCCTTGGAATGTTTATGCATTGTGATCAAGATCATGGGATTGTTGACTTAGGGCTGGAAGGGACCTTAGAGGTCACCCAGTCCATCATGACTATTTACAAATGAGGAAAATGAGGTTCAGAGAGGTTAACTGATTGCCCTAAAATCACACAGCTTATAAGAGGCTCAGTCAGAACTGGAATCCAGGACCTCCAACTCCAGCACTAGGGCTCTTTCTACTGCACCGTGGTGATTCCTTTCACCAATGTGATTTCCTCTACACACAAGACAGTATCTTTTACAGGCAGATAACTCACATCATTATCTTGGAATGGCTTGAATTTCCAAGGCAGTTTCTCAATTGGCCACCTCTTCTTCATCAGTCTTCAAATTGCGGATTGAATCACACAATTTGACCAGCCTAAAGAAGCAGATCAGGGAGCTGTCACATCAAAGCTCCCAGTGGTGGTGGCACAAAATAATCCGGGATTTGTATTGACAGATGGCTGGGGGTATTAGCATTCCATATTGCTCTCCAAGGCATGTTGGCAGGCATGGAATAGTAGCTGGCATTCATGCAGCCCTCTAAGGTTTGGATATCAAGTCTTTTACCCCCATTATCTCATTTGAGGCTCACAGAGATTCTGTGAGGGAGGCAGTGTGAAACCTACTCCATTCATTTTACAGATAAAGAAACTGAGGCTCAGATAGGTTAACAGATTTGCTCTAGGTCCCAAAACTAGTAAGTAGAAGACCTGAGATTTGAGCCCAGGAGCTCAGATTCTAAGTCTAACCTTCTTTCCACTACAGCATGACAGCTCCTCAGGAATAAGCGCTGAGGAAAATACTTCAGGGCTGTAAATGTGGCAATGTGTTTGTGGGTACGGACATAGGCTCGTATAAAGGTGCCCACGGAAGGTTTGTGATGTGTACCCACTGTAAAAACAAAACTTCCAAAATCATAAATATAACTGAGGAAACTTCTTGGTCATTGCACTGTTATAGAGGGCTTCATTGTTGAGTTAGATGTTGTTTCTTTCTGTAAATTCAATTCCCTTTGGTTCAATTCAACAAACATTTATAAAGTACCTACTATGTGTAAGTTATTGGATCATAACTCTAGAGCAAAAGTCTTTAATGTGGAACTTGGGTTTTTAAATATATATATATATATATGACTATTTTAACATAATGTTTTCTTTGTAATCCTATGGATTTTATTTTGTGCACTTAAAAATGTCATTCAGAAAAGGAGTCCCAAGTCTTAACCAGACTGCCAAAAAGTCCAGGATGCAGAAAAATGTTAAGGACCCCTACTTTAAAGGTTTTCTAGTCCAAACTCTTGTTTTACAGATGAGGAAACAGGCCCAAAGAGGTAAAATGACTTGGCCAAAGACACTCTGGTACTAAGGGGGAGAGCCAGTATTTGGAGACAGGTCCTCTAACTTCCAAGTTCACTGCTCTTTCCATTGCATCTGTGCTTGATATTAGAGACAATACTGTCTTTGAGAGATAAGTGGTCAGTGATTTCAAGGCAATCTGGCAGAGCATACCTCCCACACCATAAAGTGAATAAGAGGCAAGTACCAGTTGGGTTCTTCATAATGTCTTGGCAAAAGTTCAGCTGTCAATAACTGCTTTAATATTCTCAGGAGTCACTGTCTGCTGGTAGGGTTTCCCCAGTCCTCAAAAAACCTTCCCTTGTCTCTTACCCCATCCCATTTATCTTCCCCCTTTCACTGCTAAAACTCTAGCCTACTCAGCTATTTCCCATCTCTTTCATCATCCTCACTTCCAAACTTCTTGAAAAAGTTGTCTATACCTGATGAACATCCTTTCCCAAGAAGTAATGGGTTGCCTGAAGACAAGCCACATTTTGCAGAAGGGGAACACGGTAGAACTTTCCAAGTGCCAAGACAGTGGATGCAAGTCCTTTCTTTGTTGTTAGTCAGTGTTACATGGCCTTCAAAGACCTTATAGATAGCAGGATAGGCCCACAGCAGCAGCAGCAGTGATATGGGAGCCTAAGAACATTGCACCAGAAGTCCCAACCTCATATGCTTCTTTTCTCATGTGGATACCTGATGCATTCAAACCAGGGAGAACTTTCCAAAGGTTTTCCATATGTTTAAACACTCCTGATATCACAATTAGGATATCATCAAAATATGGTACCATCTCTGGAATCCAAGAAAGCAGAATTTATTGGAAAATGACAAGAACAACAGAAATTCCAAAAGGAAGGTGCTGAATAAAGAATGACCCCTTGATGAGGACTGATTGATTGTTTAGGAATCAGCAATAGCATCATCCATGATCACTCATCAATCATTTTTGGACAAGATCCAGTTTTGCAAGGGTCTTTCATCCCCTGGCCAAAGGAGCATATAACTTAATTGGTTTTTGGCTCTGGATATAATGCTTTTTATTTCCAGAGAACTTAAAATATAAATAAGAAGGCTTATAGACTTCCATTCTAGTACAGTTGATGTAGCTCACTAAATACATGTTGTTGAAGGACATCTTGCTAATTAGATGCTCACAATTTTCTTCATTTTTTCCCTTCAGCATAGAAAATACATTATTTTCTGCTTTTAAATGGATTGCTGCCATTGACAAAATCTAGATGCAAGGACCCTGGAACCCCCTTGTAAACCTCCTAAAAATGTTCTGACACACTGTTTAGTCAGGCTTTTGGAATGGTACGGTGCCTAAGGTACTAGTTCCTAGATTTATATACCAGCTCATTCACGAGAGGCTTCTGTGCCCCTCCCTAGCAGGGATAAATAGAAGCTGCTCTCAGAAAGAGGCGTATGGAACATTTCACAGCACAGATTATGGTAGCATTAACTGGGCAATCATTGTGATCTTGAAGCATGCTCAATGGATTACATAGGCTTGCCATGAAACAACATTGCAAGGGAAAAGATACCACAGAAGCTATCTTTACTAATTATCATTACACTGCAACTGGGGGACTACTTTCATTTTATAGGCTTCTGTAAATATGATTGCAATATTCTGAGGTATATTTCTATTGACTCTGAAGAGGATACAAATGCCAACGAAAGAAGAAAAATCACCTGATGCCGGGGATATGAACTACTACAACAATCCCTAGGTTTCCTTCTGAGGAAACGTATATTTTCCCAACTGGGTTCTATGCTCCACATCAATGGTGACAAACTCAAACAGAAAAGGCATGGGGGAGGAGAAAGGAAGGGCTGGCAGCACTACTTATACATAAAGATCTCTGTGGGCTGCCTCTTGACTTAGTTTTAAAATGTAATATTACTTATATTTTATTGTATTTTTTATTTACTTTGTTAAAGATTTCCCAATTATATTTCGTCAATACCCTCTGATTGGAAGGGGAAACTATGAACTCCAAGACCTTCATTTAAAATGGGATCCCAGCTATCTCCTCATTTCCCACCTGACTACTCCTTCTGGATATTTTTGACTTCTTGGCCATTCCCTCTCAAAACCACACACCTGATTTTTAAATTTCCTTTCCGTTACACTATAAACTCCTCAAGGGCAGGGACTGTATTTTTTTTCGTATTTTTATCCCTAGAACTTAGCATAGTAGGTGCTTAATATGTGTTTATTGACTGACACATGATCTTCATTAGGAAATATAATCAAAAACTTTAATCCCATGGTGATCAATCATATATAGGCTTGTCCTTGGATCATAGACAAATAGTCTGGCTCATCAGGAGTGGCCAGGGTTTGTACTTATATGTAGCCTTCAAGAAACCAGAATCACCTCCACACCACAGACAGGGATCAAAGTAAGCTTTATTTATTATAAAATGTCAAATCTGGCTCATTCAAGAGTCTATTGGAAGACTGCCACATGAACTCTACATACAAGATGAGGCTACAATTACATCATACTCTGCCCCTTAAATTGCACTATTGAGGAAAATGGTATATTTTCACAATAAAAGCATCAATGCCATTTCTAGGCTATTAATTCCATGTATAAACTAAAGTCTTTGTATGTAATGGATAGTGCTGGTAAAAAGTGTGATTTCAATAACTCCCCAAATAAACTGAATGTCTTAACCTAGATTGAAGTAAAGACGGTAAAGGATTTTTCTGAACATATTTTGGGTTTTTGAAATTTTTTAAACCTTATTTTGACATACGTTTGGATCCCAAAGATGATAAGGAGTACAGCCTGCTTCTGATGAAGATTTTCTTTTGTTTCAAGATAGAAAAATTCTGTCTCTGTGTAAGAATCCCTGGAATTGGGCTGAGATCAAAATTTTTGAACATCCCAAGGCAGTTTCTGGGCAGGATAGGATTTGATCAGGTTATGGTTTGAAAGCTATACACAAATACTTGCCACAGTACGTAAGAGAGTTATACTATCCCATGCGGACAGTTACACTGTTGGTATTTAAAGTCATGAAACCAAACGATTTTACCCAATACAAATTTATAGCACAATTTCAGTGGCTATTTGACAATCTTCTGCTCCTTGCCTCATCCTCCACAACTACTGTTACAAATGTTTTCTTCTTTCCCCAAGCCCCAAATGGCATCCAAACCCCATACTTGCTGCAGAGGGCAACTTCCTGCTCCACTGAGAAGACTGATGCACATCTTTATTTTTCTTCATTGATTCCTCAAAACTTCTCAGCCTAATTTATTCTGCTCTATTTACTCTGGTCACACATATTTCTACCATCTCCAATGACTAATTCTTTCATTTGTACCTTTGATCCCAGTCCCTTCCATCTCCTCCAGTGCCTTGTTCCAGCAACCATTCCTTCTTTCATACATCTTTAATCCCACCTTCCTCATCACTTATTCCCATCTGGCAAATCCTAAAGACCACCCTAATCCTAAAAAAAATCCTTCCCTTGTCCCTTCTACTCTGTCCAATGACTGTTCCATCTGTCTTCTCCCCTTTGACTAAGTCTCCAAACTTGTTGGCTTCTTCTCATCTTTTTCATCCTTTTCACTTTCAAACTTCTTGAAAAGCATATCTATACTTGATGCTTTTACTTCCTTATCACTGAGTCTCCTCAACCTAGAATTGGAGAATTTCAAAGTTGGAAGGGACCCCAAAGACAAATTAGATCAACCCAACTCTGAGCAGAAATCCCCTCCAATGATCCCCACCAAGTGGTCATCCACTCTTCACTTGAAGACTTCCAGTGAGGGGAACCAACTACTCCCTTTGAATAGCTCTAATTGTTTGGGACTTCTCTCTTACATCAAGCCTAAATCTCTTCATTCTACCTTATACCCTATTGCTCCTAATTCTGCCTTCTGGAGCCAAGCAAAACAAGTCTAATCCCTATTCCTCATGAACATCCTTGAAGATACTTGAAGAGAGTTATAGAGTCCTTCTCTGAGTTTTCTTTTCTCTGGTTTACACCGCTTTCAGCCAGGCTTCCCACCCCATTATTGATGAAACTGCTCTCTCAAAGATCACTGTTGACTACCACCAAATCCAAAGGCCTTTTTCCTCCATTCTCCTCCTCTATTTTCATCTGAAGCATTTTATAATATTAAATACCTGCTCCTTCTGGATAGCATCTCTCATCTTGATTTCAAAGACACCACTATTTTCTGATTCTTTACCTACTCCTTGGAACAGCTAATAATAATAACAGTAACTCCTCCAGGAAGAGAGAGGCTGATGATTTTGTGCAACTCTGCCTCACTTAAATCCAATACATGTACAAATCAAGACATCACCCTGTGATGTCATTGGTCTGTTTTCAAATGGACAAAACAACAATTTTAATGGTAACAATAATAAAAGCTAGCATTTATGTGGTGCTTTAAGGTTTGTAAAGCCCTTTACAAACATCTCATTTCAATCCCTTTCTCTGTCTCTGTCTACCTTCTCATTCTCTACATAATCCCTTGAGGTTAGTTTCCTCCAGGATTTTGTCCCTCGGCCCTCACCTCTTCTTTCTCTGCAACCTATCTCTTGGCAATTTTATCCACCCCCATGGCTTCAGCTATCACCTCCACAGCTTCCCAGATTTTTATATCTAACCCTGCTCTTTCTGCTGAACTCAAGTCCTATACCTACAACTACCTAAAAGACATCTAAATATCCCACTGGCACCTCAAACTCACCATGTGCAAAACTGAGTTTATCTTTTACCCAAGTCTATTTCTTCTTTTGACTTCATTATTTCTGCCAGTGGCATTATCATTACCCCATTCTCAAAATATTGGTGTTACCTTTGATTCTTCTTTCTCCCTTAGCTCTCACATACATTTACCAAGTCCTATTAATTCAATCTCCACAATACAGCTCACATCTGTTGTCTCCTTTCTATTCTCTTTGCTACCACCCTACCAGTATGTCTTATTGCCACTTGCCTCAATTTTTACTGCAGTCTTCTGATAGGTTTTCCCAATTTGACTCTCTTTCTTCTCAAACCTATCCTTCACACCACTCCTAATTTTCCTAATTTATTGACCTACTTATATCACAGTCCTGCTCAAAATCTTAGTAACTCCACATTACCTATCGTATAAATTTGAAATTCCTTTGCCAGGAATTTAAAACTCTTCATAAAGGCACAAACACAGTACTCACCGTTCTAGTTTTGCCCCCTATTACTTCCAGTTCTTTGCTTCAATCAAAGTGAATAACTGTCCATCCTTTAAATACAATCTGTACTTTCCAATCTCTTTGTCTTTGCTTATGCTATTGGCTATTCTTGGATGACTTTCCCTTCCCCTTCTTCCTCTGCTGACTTCCTACCCATCCTTAAAGACTAATTCAAGTGCTGCCTCCTCCATGAAGCCTTCCCTGGTCCTCTTGCTTGACTCCCTGACCCATGACTTTGCATTTCTCTAATGTACTTAGGATACACTATTTATATTATAGTTGTCTATGTAGCTATCATTCCCTTCTTCCAGCCTGGAAGCTCCATGAGTGTAAAATGGATGAGTGTAAAACCTAGCCTTTGTAAAAACCCCAGTGCCTAAAATAATGCTTTATGGACAGTGCTAGGCACTTATGTGTCTGCTGAATTGAATAAAGATAATACCATCCCTGTTTCTAGAATGAATACTAGGTCAGGCATCAATAACAACCAACAATAATTCTTCAATGTGACATTAGTTTCTACTAAAATCAGGTAGACCTGTAGCATATAAGTATGGAAATTCAAAAGGTCCAAAACACTAAGGAATTCAAACGGAATACCATCACTTATACCAGACCATAAATTTTCTTGGTATATGTAGACAAAAACAGAGGATGCTGTGGGTATGAATGGCATAGCTAGAATAGACTGTCTTGAGTTCAGTTGACCCCAGAATCATGAATCCACTGTCTCTCCAATTACCAGAACCTAAGGATGAACAGATTACTGAGGGAGAACACCCAGGTCATAGGTGCCCCCTCCCCTTTCAATCCTCAGGAAGGAAAGGAAATTGATAACTTCCCTGGGGAGCTGATACTAGTGTTCTAATTGGGAGACGAAGAGGCCAGGTGAGGTCTGCTCTTGAAAGAGAAATGGAAAAGAAACAGAAAAGGTAAAGCCTGGCAGTTAGTGCTTTCACTGTTCAGACACTGCTAGAGGAGAAAGACAAGGAGTTGAGCTGAGTAGGATGCAAGCCAAATCCGCAGAAAGCAAAACCTGCAATTCAATTTAATTGAATTGCTTTCCTTAAGGGAATATACATTTTGATTGGCAGGGGAGAGGTGATTTTGGAGCTGAAGAGGTAGGGCAAGTCTGAGGCGAATGTTGCAGCTTGGAGTTTGGGATAGGCAGAGGACAGGCATGAGGACAGGGAGATTTAGGGAAGTCAGGGAGAGATTGAGCTAGGAGACAGGAGAGATGAAGAAAGGAGAGGCCATACAGAAACTCTTCTTATGAAACTTTGCCTCATGCCTCCCCTCCTAGAAGCCAAGGCATTCTCCATTTGAGAAAGCAGAAAACTGTGTCTTAATGACTTTCATATCTTCACCAAAGACTAGCACAGTTTTTGCACATGGCAAGCAGCTGATAAGTGTTTGTTAAATGAATGAGATAACTGGCATTGGACACTGTCAAAGGAGCTGCACTCAAGTTCTAGCTGTTACCTATAAGATCTTGGACAATCTACTTCACCTAGGACTCAGTCTTGTTATCTGTAAAAAAAAGGATGGAGGAGATTGACTTGATTGTCTTTAGAGTGTCTTCAAGCTCTAGGACCCTAAGAGTCTTTTCATGTGTCCTCTCCTACTCTACCCTACCCCTTCTAGGGGAACTGAGGTGATAACAGGGGCAGGACAGTCAGGCTGAGCAAAGTGATGCTAAGGAAGGGTGGACAATGTCTATATCTGGGCTACAAACAAAAGGAGGAAGGGACGGGAACCTCATGACAGTATCTATATCTTGTTATAGCTGTAATGGTTGTCATTCAATCAATCGATATTTATTAAGCACCTACTATGTGTCAGGCCTTGTACAAAAAGAGAGAAAAGATAGCTCCTTTCCTCAAGGAGCTCAAAATCTAATAGACGAAACAACAAATAAACATCAATTATAGACATAATACATAGGAAATAATTAGGGGAGGAAAGTCACTAGAATTAAGAGGGGCTGGGAAAGGTTTCCTGTAGAAGATAGGATTTTAGGTAAGACTTAAAGGAAACAAAGGAGGTCAACAGGCAGAGATAAGGAAGGAGAAAACTCCTTCCTTCCTTTCTTTCTTTTCTTCTTCATTCTTCCTCCTTCCTTCTTTTCACAATCTGATTCTATCTCACTCTCTGGACTTATTACACATGACTCATTACCCCACCACCCTATCCCACCCCACAACAATCCAGCCACATTGTTCTCTTTGCTATTCCTCATGCCTGACATACCATTCCCCGTCTTTGTGCCTTTGTCCTCCACTCCTAGATGTAGTTGCTCCCTCACATCCTCCACTATGACTCTTTCACATTCTCCTCCTTCCCCATCATCAAACGAGGAGCCTTTAACCCAAACAAGTTTCCAAAGGAGTTCTTGGAGCAAGGAATGGCCTCAGGCCCACACAGACCAGGCTGAGCCACAAGGGAGGGATTGGTCACCTATAGTCAGTGCTAAATTAAGCTGAGCCTACCTCAAGAACCGACTAAAAATAAATTAAATGGTCACTGCTTCAACTACATCACAGCTGGGGAAAGAATAACATGACCTCTTCACATTCTGCAGTATCCTTAAATACTCAAATCATGTATATTGACTTTACATTGGAAAGTCCTTGCCCTCAAGGAGCTCATAATCTAATGGGTAAGACAACAAATAAACATAAACTATAGGCAGGATAAATAAGAAATAATTAACAGAGGAAAGTCACTAGAATTAAGAGGGGTTGGAAAAGGTTTCCTGTAGGAAAGGAAAGAAAAGAATGTTGCATTGAAACTCAAAAGACCCGAGTTCAAGCCTTGACTCTGCCACTGATCACTTGTGGTACCTTGGGCAAGTCATGCCATCTGTCTGGTCTCAGTTTTCTCATTTGTAAATTGAAGAGGTTGGACCAGATGACTTTCAGGTCCTTTCTAGCTCTGGATCTTTCTCTCCAATAGCCCTGGCAGATAGGTAGACTAGAGACTGATATTCCCTCTTTACAGATAAAAAATGGAGGTAAAGCCAGGACTAGAACACAGGTCTCTGGATCCAGCCCAGGGTCCATTCCCCTATACTTTACTCTTTCTAACCACTTGCTGGGGAAAGTAACGATTTAAATAGGCAGTAAGGTGGGAAAGAATGTTAATGTCATAAGTGATACATCCATGATTAATTAAATAAGAAGGAGGTTTGGACTGTTTGGGACTCTTCCCCAATCTTTGACAGTCATGTGGTGCTATTACCAGAGATGGAGACCTGGGTTGATGAGATCATCAAACATCCTGTGGCTCTATTCTGATAGGTCTATTTTGACACAGCCTTCACATGTAATGAAATAATCAGGCTATTCAAACACTGGGCAGAGTCTAATAAATGTTTTGTCTTTGAGCGAGCCCTCATACATAAGCATTTCACCTGTTTGTTGATTACCATGAGATGGTGGCCATGGAGCAGGGATTCTGGTTCTACCCTACCTACACTGTTAGCAGTGATCCTCTTTCCTCAATCTTTACCTGTGGTTATGGCACCTCCCACCAGAATATCACGTTGGATTTTGCCGTCATCCTCATCTAGGGCCAGCCATCGGTCAAGCGGGAAATCATATTTTCTTTTGTTCCCAATATCTTCGATGATAATCTGGAAGATGGGGGAGAATGGAAAGAATAAGAGAATATAGTCAGCTCTCAATCATCCACTTTTCAAATGACTGCATTTTTGGCTCATTTGTGGTTAATATTTAAGCCTTCCAGTCAGGTTTCCCTTTGACCTGCCTCATTCTGCTTGGTGCTCTGGAAATACAAACTCATTTTATTGTTAACCTAAGCAAAGCATAATTATAAGGATAATTCTAGCACCAAAAATATATATCTCCTGCTATGCATTACAAAGCTAAGTGTGAATGATTTTTAATTATCTGTTGTTTCTATTATCTAAGCCATTGATCCTCTTCATAATCAAGAATTTAATGTGTGAGGAATTTGGTTTGATATTTTCTATGAAACTCAAGTTTAAGAAATTAGAACTGAGATTTTAAAATTCGGTCATGTATATTCTCACTTTCTGCTTAATTATTTAGCCAGTCAATAAACATTTAATGCCTCTGGTATGCAGCACACTGCTATTATGTGCTAGTAAAGACAAAAAAAAAATTAGGTAAGACATGGCCCTTACCCACCTGAAGTTTACAGCCTAGTAGAGGGATAAGAAGATATCTACAAAGATAGCCATAATATGAAATATTTACATGTCAAGCACATTCAAGAACTACAAAATAAAGTTCTCTATGCAATGGAGGGAAAGGCACCATCTTAGGGAATCATAGATTTAGAGCTGGAAGAAACCTTCAAGGTCAACTAACCCAATCTCCTGTTTTACAGTTAAGGAAAATGAGGCTGAGTGGTTAAGCTACTTGCCCAATGAGCTCAAAGGGAATAAGTAGCAGAGTCAAGATTCAAGCCAAATCAGATCTCTGACTTCAAATCCAGTATTCTCTTCTATCGTGTCATGTTTCCCAAAATAGATGGCATTTACATTGGCTTATAAAGGAGGAGTGGAAATTCAGCAAGAAATGAGGGGGTGAGATGATATAGCAGGCACAGGAAACAATTCCACTAATTGAGTGGAGCTAGAAGAGTTTAGGGGTGTTTAGGATGGAGGGAGAGGGGAGAAAATAAGTAGCTTAGTTTGACTGGAGCCATGAATGGGTAGAGGGGAGTAACTGGAGCAAAACATAGGGAGCTGCAGACTCAAAATGGCCTGGACCCCTAGAATTTAGCGACAAGATCAAAACATATCACCTTCTGAAATTAAAAATGATAAGGGTTCATCTAAATAGATGCAATTTGGCCATCTGTGGAAATCTTCGCAGAAATAAGCCACACTGAGAAATGGTCTGTGAAGGTACCAAAGGAACTTCTCCTTTCCTTGTAAGGAAGGAAGACACTAACTCTGAGATGTAATTGATGCCAGATAAAGCATAATAGATTAATTGCAACACGTCCTTTCTCAGGTTATGTGGCAATGACTGAAACATTCAGTGACAGAAAAGGAGCACTGAAAAAAATGAATTATATAGTAGCATTCGTGAATACGTCTCCAGCACTGCCCAGGAAGAGGCTCCTCCATTTCTACATCAGTCCCATTTCATTAGACAGAAATATCCCTAGAGTAGAGAAGGGCAATTCATCAAGCTGTGTAAATATATATCACTGAGTCACGGAACTCAGAGTGGGAAGGGAGTTCAGAGTCCAACCCTTTCCTGGACAAGAATCCCTTCTTCTGCCATCCAGGACAAGTGGTCATCCAGTCATTGCCCACAGACCTCCCGGAAAGGGGACCCATTACTTCCTGAGACAGCCTGTTCTACTTTGGGAGAGATTTGTTAGGAAATTGTGGTATGTTTTTTTTCCTGACATCAAGGCTAATTTTTCCACTTTCCAACTTCTATTTGCTCCTCCTCCTTTTGCCCTCCTGCAGTCAAGCAGAGTAAGTTACTGACATGTAGATTCATAAATTTATAGCTGAAAGGGACCTAGAAGGTCATTGAATCCAACTACTTCCCATTTTACAGATGAAGGAATGAAAACAGAGAGGTCAGAGTCACACAGTGCCCATCAGAGGCAGGGTTGGAATACAAGGTTTCCTGACTCTAGGTCCAGTGCCCTATCTACTGTGCTGTGTTACCTCAAGTCCAAGCCCTCTCCCACTTGGTAACCCTTCAAATACTTGGAACCTCTCATGGTTCCCTTTCTTCTTCACCCCCATCCCACCTCCACCCAGGCTTTCTTTTTTCAGGCTGGATATCCCCATTTCAGAGGTTTATAGATTGGAAGGAACTGACCTCGAAGGTCATCTCATTCAAATTCCTCATTTTGTAGATGAGGAAACTAAGGCTCATAAAGATAAATTTCTTGTCCAAGATCACTAGCTAGAATGCAGCAAAACCAGGATTTGAACCTATGGCCTTCAATCAGTGCTCATATGGCAGAATCCTGAGGTTCATTATAGTCCTTGTTGTCTTCCTCTGGATACCCTCTCACTTGTTAGTGTCCTTTCTAAAATGTAGAACCTCAAGCAACGCAATCCTCCAGAGGTGGTTTAACCAGGTGGAACACTATTGCCTACCGACCCTCTGTTATTGCTGATTAAAGATTATATTAATGTTTTTAGCTACCAGCTCATACTATTGACATATTGAATTCCCCAAATCCTCAGGGGGTTTTTTTCAGCCAAACAAATATCCACCCATACCTCTACCATCTTTGTACATGTGAAATTGATTTTTCCTTGAAAGGAATAGCCCCTAAAATATTCATCTCCCTTTGCCTTAATTCTGGAGTCACCAAACAACTTTCTGATCTATAATTTAATCTTCTGAGTAGATTTGTCCACTAGGATGACCCTATCCAGATAAGAAATTTTTAAGGCAGATATCTGTGAGTTTGGTAAGTGAATCAGTCCACTGCAGTCTACTTGCCACCAATGAAATGATAAAATTAAGTTTTTGAATTCATAAAGCTACTGGCTACAGCCCAGATCCACAATGGTTCCTGCCAACAGCAGGCACCCTGTGAAATGAGGTCAAGCCTGAGGCAGGTGGCTTCTCTCAACCCAGCTAAACTCCCTCAAGGAGGAGCTACTTTTCATTTCCCTGGAGTTGGAGATCTGCATTGGGGAGGACAGTGGGGGATGGTAATAAATAATGTCACTGAACAGAGTGGACAATTAGAATTTCCTGTTTTCCCCTGATAATGACAATTCTGGCCAACAGCATTAGGACTGGGAATTGGAGAGGTAAGTGGCATAAGGTATGGCTTCCATGTCCAACTATGGTTTGGGATCTACAGATTGGGGAATTGATGTTAAAATATACCCAATGCAACATGGTATATGGTGGAAGAGCTAAAATGTAATACCTCAAATTGAATAAAATCCTCCAGAGGTGGTTTGACCAGGCAGAGTACAATAGCACTATTGCCTTCCTAAGCCCTGGACACTATGTCTCTATTATTGCAAATTAAAGACTGTATTGATGTTTCATCCACCAGCTCATACTACTGCCTTAAGTCAGAGGATCTGGGTTCAGATATAAGAACCATGTGCCCTTATAATTTTTGACCAGAGTCAGGAAATGTAGTCAGCCTGGAAAATGGACTGTGTTCTGTCAATCCTGTCTTACAGATGGTAGATCATGAGTCATAGTCATGCAAGTCAACTAGCGGAACGTGAGATGCAGGAGAATAAAACCAAAGAATTCAATTATCAGTCATTCAACACCACAAATGGAGGAGTTGAAAGAGAACATCACCAAATAAGTCAGAATGCTAATATAGCCTAGAGGCATTAATAGACCATTGTTGAAGTCTCTCCTCAAAGAAGCTGTTATTGATGGCTAGATATTGTCTAGGACAAGGAGGAAGGGAGTCAGTTACCTTGGTCTTGAGAAGAAGGACCGCATAGTGACATGAGGTTGCTGTCATTGTTGTTTAGTCATTTCAGTCATGTCTGACTCTGTGATCCCATTTGAAGTTTCCTTAGCAAAGATACTGGAGTGGTTTGCCATTTTTTTCTCCATCTCATTTTACAGATAAAGAAACTGAGGCAAACAGGGTTAAGTGACTTGCCCAGCATGGCACAACTAATAAGTATCTGAGGTCTTTGAACCTAGGAAAATGAGTTTTTCTCACTCCAGGTCCAGCACTCTAATCACTATACCACCTAGATGTCCCAAATGGTGACATACCCAACTGTAAACAACCCAGGAGATGAAAGAGCACAGATGAGAGTCAAATGTTCTATACGACACCCCCATTAGGTAGAGTTGGGGACTGAGATATGAAAAATTCTATCCTAATCTGATACTGACTTCCACATCTCTCCTGACCTCATGACTACTTTACTCAAGGTCAGATTCATGCCATTAGATTCATGCCATGACTGGAAAGAGAGACACTTTGGCCACCCCATTCTTCTCCCTGCCCCTCACAATGATCCCAAGGTCTTGGCTTATCCAAGTCTATTTCTTGTTTCTCAGAGCTCCCACCTTCATTCTTTGTACTGCCCAAAGTCGTGTCTATGGAAGAAGAGGAAGAGCTTCTTTGAGTTCCCTTAGCTCAAGGAAAGCACACAGAATCTTTCTTTACCCAGCAATACTGCTCCTAAGCCTATACTCCAAAGTGATGAAAGAAAGAGAAAAAGGACTGATATGAACAAAAATATTTATAGCAGCTCTTTTAGAGTGGCAAAGAACTGAAAACTGAGGAGTTCAACTGACTGAATGAATAAGGGTAAATGAATATGATAGAAAATTACTGAGTGGGCTAAAGAAAAGAGAAGGGGTGGAGCCAAGATGGTGGAGTAGAAAGACACACATATGGAGGCTGCCCCCACACAGCCCATAAAACACCTGTGGAGAGGGACTCTCAACAAATTTTGGAGCAGTGGAGTTGAGGAGCAGTAGAGTGGGGGAGATTTCCAGCCCAGAGTGACCGGGGAGACCCACAGGAAGCATTGGTTGCACCAGATGCAGCTCGGAGTGTGGAGCCCAGCCCAGCCTTGGCCGAGCACACACAGATTGTGAACAGCTCTCTGGGGCGGAGTCTCCAGTAGTGGAATCCCCAGTCCCAGCAGCAGAGGGTCCATAGATCCCTCGGCCCACAGGCGCCAAAAGTCAGTGATGGGGTTTATTTGGCTGGCCAGAAAGGGAGAAGGGCCTTCACATCAGGCAGGCAGCAGGAGTTCTCAGGGCAGCCCCTACAGCAGCCTGAGACCATAGCTGGATTGTAAAAACCCACTGAAGAGCTGAGTCTTACCTCAGCCCTGTGTAGACGCCCTGAGGCAGCTAGTCTTTGTCTAGCACTGAATGGAGGCCCTGCCCCCGCGGATTGACTGAATCACCCTCCCCTCCCCCCCCCCCCCACCAGTGCTAGCTTGGTAGAACTGTAGATCAGGTGCCTGTGAAGAAGAAATGCTGCTAAGATTCTGGGCACAAAAATCCTTCCCTGTGCCCAGACCAGCACACACTTGATTGTGCCACCTTGGAGGAACAGATAACTTACAGGTCCCCAGAGTATACCCTACTCTTGACAAAGGACCCAAAAGTCAAGTAACTGGTTGGGAAAAATGCCCAAAAAAGGGGAAAAAAATAAGGCCATAGAAGGTTACTTTATTGGTGAACAGATATCTTCTCCCATCCTTTCTGATGAGGAAGAACAATGCTTACCAACAGGGAAAGACATACAAGTCAAGGCTTCTGTATCCCAAACACCCAGAATAAATATTCAATGGGCTCAGGCCATGGAGGAGCTCAAAAAGGATTTTGAAAATCAAGTTAGAGAGGTGGAGGAAAAACTGAGAAGAGAAATGAGAAAGGTGCAAGAAAAGCATGAAAAGTGGATCAACACCTTGCTAAAGGAGACCCAAAAAAAAAATGCTGAAGAAAATAACACCTTGAAAATTAGGCTAACTCAATTGGCAAAAGAGGTTCAAAAAGCCAATGAGGAGAAGAATGCTTTCAAAAGCAGAATTAGCCAAATGGAAAAGGAGATTCAAAAGCTCACTGAAGAAAATAGTTCTTTCAAAATTAGAATGGAACAGATGGAGGCTAATGACTTTATGAGAAACCAAGAAATCACAAAACAAAACCAAAAGAATGACAAAATGGAAGATAATGTGAAATATCTCATTGGAAAAACAACTGACCTGGAAAATAGATCCAGGAGAGACAATTTAAAAATTATGGGCCTACCTGAAAGCCATGATCAAAAAAAAGAGCCTAGACATCATCTTTCATGAAATTATCAAGGAAAACTGCCCTGAGATTCTAGAACCAGAGGGCAAAATAAGCATTGAAAGAATCCACAGATCACCTCCTGAAAGAGATCCCAAAAGAGAAACTCCGAGGAACATTGTGGCCAAATTCCAGAGTTCCCAGGTCAAGGAGAAAATATTGCAAGCAGCTAGAAAGAAACAATTCAAGTATTGTGGAAATACAATCAGGATAACACAAGATCTAGCAGCTTCTACATTAAGGGATCAAAAGGCATGGAATATGATATTCCAGAAGTCAAAGGAACTAGGACTAAAACCAAGAATCATCTATCCAGAAAAACTGAGTATAACACTTCAGGGGAAAAAATGGTCTTTCAATGAAATAGAGGACTTTCAAGCATTCTTGGTGAAAAGATCAGAGCTGAAAAGAAAATTTGACCTTCAAACACAAGAATGAAGAGAAGCATGAAAGGGTAAACAGCAAAGAGAAATCAAAAGGGACTTACTAAAGTTGAACTGTTTACATTCCTACATGGAAAGACAATATTTGTAACTCTTGAAACTTTTTTCAGAATCTGGGTAGTTGGTAGGATTACACACACACACACACACACACACACACACACACACACAGACACAGAGAGCACAGGGTGAATTGAATAGGATGGGATCATATCTTAAAAAAATGAAATTAAGTGGTGAGAGAGAAATATATTAGGAGGAGAAAGGGAGAAATGGAATGGGGCAGGTTATCTCTCATAAAAGAGGCAAATAAAAGACTTTTCAGTGGAGGGAAAAAGAGGGGAGGTGACAGAAAAAACATGAAGCTTACTCTCATCACATTTGACTAAAGGAAGGAATAAAATGCACACTCATTTTGGTATGAAAAACTATCTTACAATACAGGAAAGTGGGGGAGAAGGGGATAAGCAGGGTGGGGGGGATGATGGAAGGGAGGGCATGGGGAGGAGGGAGCAATTTGAGGTCGACACTCATGGGGTGGGACAGGATCAAAAGAGAGAACAGAAACAATGGGGGACAGGATAGGATGGAGGGAAATATAGTTAGTCTTACACAACATGACTATTATGGAAGTCATTTACAAAACTACACGGATATGGCCTATATTGAATTGCCTACCTTCCCAAAGGGAATGGGTGGGGAGGGAGGGATGAAGAGAAGTTGGAACTCAAAGTTCTAGGAACAACTGTCGAGTACTGTTCTTGCTACTAGGAAATAAGAAATACAGGTAATGGGGTACAGAAAGTTATCTGGCCCTACAGGACAAAAGAGAAGATGGGGACAAGGGAAGGGAGGGATGATAGAAGAGAGGGCAGATTGGTGACAGGGGCAATTAGAATGCTCGGTGTTTTGGGGTGGGGGGAGGGGAGAAATGGAGAGAAAATTTGGAACCTAAAAGTTTGTGGAAATGAGTGTTAAAAGTTAAATAAATAAATAAATAAAGAGAAAATAATTGTGCTGTAAGAAAGAATGAAGAGGTTCGTTTCAGAAACACCTGGGAAGATTTATCTGAACTGATGGAAAAATGAAATAAGCAGAATCAGGAGAACCATTTACATAGTGACAGTAACATCATAAAGATAAGCAACTCTGAAAGACTGAGTAAAACTGATCAACAGAATGACTAATCCCAATTCCAAAGGACTCATAATGAAACATGATAGCTACCTCCAGAGAGAGAGTGTGATGGACTCAGAGTGCATATTGAAGCAATTTTTTTCTTTATCTTTTTTTTTTGACATGGCTAACAAGGAGATCTATTTTGTATGACCACACATATTTGTAAAGTGTTTTGTTTTTCTTGCTTTCTCAGTGGAAGAAGAGGAAGAATTGGGAACCAAAAATAAAACTGAATTTAAAAAACAGAAATTTTAAGGAGGCTTCTTTAGATTTTTACTTCTAAGCACTAAAGGAATATATATTCATGGGGATAAACAAATAAACAGAAAATACATAATTTTGTAGCAGATTTATTAATTAATCCTTGTGGCATTTCTAGAAATTGGAATGGTTCCCAGTTCATTGGCAGGCAGAGAAAACAGACAAACCCCAAGGCCAATGAAGGCTTAACACCTGTCCTTAGACCAGCTGTATGCTGTTCTCCCATCCCTATGATAGTGGATTACTAGAATCCAGCTTCATCATTATAGATATGTTTCATAATAGGTCAATATTTATCCTTTCATAGTTTTGCTGATGCCTAACCTCAATTCTGATGTACAGATTTTACCAAGTCATTCCTTTGTTCAAAATTCTCCAGCAATTCTTCATCATTTATGGGGTAAAATATAAACTCCTTACCCTGGAATTCAGGGTCCTTCACAATATGTTCTCTTCTTCCTCTGTGTATTCTCCCCATTCCTGGAATTCATTCCCTCTGTATTTCTGCCACTTGAAATCCTTCCCATCTTTCAAGGCCCATCTCGGGTGCCACCTTGGGCCAGACCCATTAAACTGTAACTACTGCAAACCATTTAAAAATGTATCACCCCTTAAAAGATGTATGAAGTATCTTGGCTATTTAACAGTTTTGTTAACTGCAGGTGCTGCCTTCCTTTATGCATGTATTGATGGCTAGAAAACATATATGTACATTCACACACTAGTAATTGTGGTGCAGGATCAAGATGTCTCAGTAGAGAAAATAAGAATAGATACTGGATCGAGGATTTCATTGATATAGGGAACTCCAGATTCAGGAAACTCCTTCTACTACTGCAGCTGTTCAGCTGTGACCCCATTTGAGGTTCTCTTAGCAATGATACTGGAGTGGTCTGTCATATACTTCTCCAGCTCATTTTACAGATGAGGGAACTGAGACAAACAGGGTTAAGTGACTTACCCAGGGTCACACAGCTAGTAAGTGTCTGAGGCCAGATTGGAACTCAGGAAAATGAGTCTTCCAGACTCCAGGCCTGGCTCTCTATCCACTGAGTCCCCAGCTGCCCCATATAAATAATAACAACACTAAAAGAAAAAGCAGTAAAACTGATGAATTACAATGAATCATCTCAGTCCTAGAGAACAGATAAATATTCCTTCCTTCATCAGAGAGGATAGATTCTATGTGTGTGTGTGTGCATGCGTGCATGTGTGTGTATGGAATAAGTATTAAAAAAAGAATAAATACAACTAACTAGGACACAGTGAAAGTGAAACGTAAGGTAATTGGGGATGGAGGAGACTGGTAGAAAAGGGAAGCACAAAAGGCTTCATGTAGAAGGTGGTGCTTCTTAGAGCTATCCCTGCACCCCAACCATCTTGTCATGTCATCATTTCTCTGATGTCATCATCTTCTTCGAAAATGAAGGACGAACACAACCATCTTGTATCTACTTTGTATATATCATGTATATACCTATATATGTACATGGTTTGTATTTTTTCCCCTCATTATATTGTAAGCTCCCTGAAGGCAGGAACTATTGTTTTGGGATATTTTTGCTTCTTTGTATCATTGCACTTAGCACAGTATACAGCACATAGTTCTTAATTAACACTTGCTGTTTGATTAATATCTAGCCAATCTCAAATGAAGCCATACTTCACATTCCATCCAGCCATCTACCTCACCCTTGTCCTTGCCACCTTCCTTATTTATACACCTCTCCATCTTCTATTCCAATCCTTAGGTTTCTCCCTCGTTCTGGAAACAACAGACGAATTCAAACTATCATTGACTTCTAGAAGAGGTGTGTCAATTGATTTGCATTATGTTTCCACTCCCCATTCTTATGATTTCTCAGACCCAAATGCTCTTCTTTAAACACTACCCTCCCAGATGTATTATCTCCCTCTTTCAAAATATAAATGCTTCAACAACAGGGACTGTCTTAATTTTGCATTTGTATCCCCAATGTACAGCGCCTAGTACATTATAAATGCTTCATAAAGGCTTCTCCTCCATTCATCCTCTAGGATTGTGAAAGGCCTTAAAAATTATGCCCAAAAGTATAAAATTTCTTAGAGTCACTGACAAGTGGTAAAAACCCACCTTGGTTAGGAACCAGCCTGCAGATCCACCTTTATTGTTATGGCCAATGGTGATTTTTATCAGCTGCCCCAAATCTGGTGCATCCAGTGTGAACTTGTCTTCTGCCCCCCTTTCAAAGTTATCTTTCTCGCTTTCCAGTCTCCGTTCCCCTATACACATGCACATGTAAAGAGGTGCAAATGAAAAAAGACAAAGGAAAATAATATCTGATGATCAAGCCTTCTCTAGTATCACAATGCATCAGTACACTGATAGGGACATTTTACATTATTCTTATATCTAAATCCAAAAAAAAATCACATAGTCAAAAAAAAAAAAACCAAAACCAGAAACCCTGAAAAATCAAATAATAACAAAGCTTTTGGGAAAAAATTGTATTTAAAAATAAAACTGAAATCTTCAAAAAGCTAATAAAATAGATAAGCTATTAGCTAATATAATTTATTAAGGAGAGGAAAACCAAATGACCAGAACCAAAAATAACAAAGGATCCAAATCAAAAGGAAAGAAAAGAAATTATTAAAAACTATTTTGCTAAATTACATGCCAACAAAAGTGATAAATAAAATGCACAATTGGTTACCAAAACATAAAATATTCAGATTAGAAGAATATGAAATTTTTAAAATTGGCAACCCAATCTCCAAAAACAAAAGAAATTGATCAAGTTATAAAAGAACATTCAAAGAAATAAACCTCTATGATTATGTGGATTTATAATTGCACTCAATTCGAAGAACAATTAAATCAAATATGACATAAATAGCAAAAATAGAAAAAAGATTCTATCAAAAATGAAAAAAATAAATAAAACCATTGACCAATATCATGAACTTTGATGCAAAACACTGAATAAAATATTAGCAAAGAGATACAAAAACATTTTCAAAAGATACTATGTTATAACAAAATTGGATTTACACCTGAAATATATAGGGTTGGTTCAATATTAAGAAAAGTATTATCATAGTAGATAATATTTATTTTAAAAAGCAATTATATGGTTATATCAAGAGATACAGAAAAATCTTTTAACAAAACAGACAACATTCTTTTATTAAAAACATAAGAATATAATTTAAAAAATGAGAAAAACTGAATCTTTCTTTAACATGATAAACATGAACTAAATCTCTAATTTCATAGATATAGGAAACAGTCTCCCTACCAAAATGAAGGTTGGCATCTTCTCTGTAATCCATATTGATCTTAAAAAGTTACCAAGAGCACTGAAAGGCTAAAAGATTTGTCCAGAGTCATATAGTTAGCATGTGTCAGAGGTGGAACTCAAAACCAGGTTTTCCTGACTTGGAGCCAGCTAGCTATCCAACACAATACATTTGCCTTTCATACACTCAATAGTATCTATTTAAAACCAAAAAAAAATGGAGAAATGCTAGAGATCTTTCCAATAAGATCAAGAATAAAGCAAGGATGTCCATTATCACAACTCATATTTTATGTACTATATGTACTATAAATACTATCTATAAAAGTCAGACAAGAAAAAGAAATCAAGAGCACAAGCCTAGACAAAGAACAAAAAAATATCACATTTTGCTAATGATATGTAATGGTCTGTTTAGAGAAACGTAGAGGTTCAACTAAAACTTAATTTGAACAACTTATATTGTCAGTGAAGTAACAGGATATAAAATGAACTCACACAAATAATCAGAGTTTGCGTATATTATCCCCAAACAATTATGAGAAAGAAATTCTATTCAAATAGACTACAGAATATATAATTTTGATGGAGTCTACCTACCATGACAAATGTAGCATTTATGTAAATACAGCTATAAAACACTCTTTACAGAAACAGAAGCAGGTGTAAATAAAGAAGCAGATATAAATAATTGGAGTGATATTAATTGTCCATGGTTGATCTATGTCAATATAGTAAAAATTACAAAACTAATGAAATCAATTTACTTATCCAGAATTATACTAATTAAACTACCAAAAGGTTACTTAGTAGAATTTTAAAAATAAAATTCATTTGAAGTGGAAGAAATCTAAAATCTCAGAGAAATTAATGAACAAAAAAAACATGGGAAGGAAGGAGGTCCAAGAGTTATCTAATCTCAAACTTTGCTATACATCAGTAGTCATCAAAACTAATTGGTCCTGCTTAAAAAATATACAAAAGTTGATCAGTGGAACAGATTAAGAACATAATATACAAGATCAAATTAATAATCTTCAATAAACCCAATGACTTTAATTACTAGGATAAGGATTATTATTTGAGAAATACTGCTGGAAACCTGGAAAGTCATTTGGAAGAAATTTGATTTAGACAAACATCTAACACTGTATACTACAATAAAATCCAAATGAATACAAGACTTAGATATAAAAGGTTACATAGTGGACATAGTAGAGAAACAGGGAAAGAAATACTCTTTAATGACAATAGAGATAGAGAAAAACACAGAAGATAAAGTGAATAATTTTGATTACATGCAATTGAGAAGCTTTCACACAATCAATGAGGCTAAAATTAAAAAAGAAAAAGTTAACTTGGAAAAATTTTTGCAGCAACTTTCCCTAATAAAGCTCTGACATATAAGATATATGATGAACTAATTCAAATAGATAAGAACAAGAGATATTGCCCAATAGATGAATGGTCAAAAGATACGAACAAGGTTCTCAAAAGAAGGAAAGCAAATTATCAACACCAAATGAAAAGAAAGCTGCAAATCACTAATCATAAGAAAAAAGAAAATTAAAACAACTCTTGCAGGTCTATCTCACACACCTCAGACTAACAAAGAGGACCAAAAAAAAAAAAAACCCAAAAGGAAAGTTACTATAGGTTGTTCTGTGGAAGAACACTAATGCACTATTAGTGGAGCTATAAATTCTGGAAAGCAACTTGGAACTAGATCCCATAAGTCTTATAACAAGTTTAGCACAGCAAATCAAAACAAAACTCCCTATACTTCCATTTGATCTAAAGATACTTATTACAGAGGTACATGCCAAAAAGAAATCACAGAAGGACAGAAAGGATTCATGTGCAAAAATATTCCTAGGAGCATTTTTGTTGTAGCAAATAGCTGGAAACTAAGAGAATGTCCATTAATTTTTGAATGGCTGAACAAATTATGGCATATGAATATAATGGAATACTATTGTGTCATAAAAAAATATGAAAGGTTTGTACCCAGAGAAACCTGGAAAGACTTCTAGGAATTGATGCAGAGCGTAGTGAGCAGAATCGGAGAATAATTTAATTTATGCAGTGGATACAACATAATTTTTAAAATCAACTTTAAAAGACTTAGGAACTCTGATAAATGCAATGATGAGTCATAACTTCAAAATATTAATAATGGAGTATTCTACCCACCTCTTGACATAGAGGTGATAGAGTAGAGGTGCAGAATGAGTTTCAGACTTGGATGATACATAAATTTCTTTTGCTTTACTGTGCTAACTTGTTACAAAGAGAGGAGTATTATGAGGGAGAGAAGGAGAATCTTGGGGCTAGTGATGATGATGTCCCTTCCCAAAAAGAAAGAAAGAAATGAGGAACTGTGAAGCCTTTGAAGAAAATGAAGAGATTAGGAAGAGAATTAGAGGGAAACAGACAAGTGAGAGCTTTGGAACTAACATGTTGAATTGAATAAATGTTTACAAAAATAAACTGTACATAATGAGATTCTTGGTTTCATATATAATCCTCTTTTTTCTGTTCTTTTTATATGGAAATGTTCACACTTTTTGTTGTTTAATTATGGTCAGAATAACAACAGAAAAATTTTTTTCCAATCTCCTGGCTCAACTTCATCAGCCTTTCCCACATCCCAGTAGCATGCAGATGATGTTTTTGTTCACAGTCCAACCCCCTCACACTTTCCCACCTTCCAACTCACTACTCACTCCCACTCCCATCTATACAACCCTCACTCATCCTTCAAGGCTTAAATTCTCCCTCTTTTTTGCTAACAAAGGGTTAAGCAGCACAACCCTCACACTATGCACAGAACTCACCCCCTTCCTGATCTTTTCTGCCATGTTTATCTTTTCTCTTTGGGGAAATTTAAAAGTAAACATGCTGTTAAAAAACAGTTGTGTACCCCAGATTAAATGATTGTTAAAGTTCCTTCTAGCTCTGAAAGTTTAACTCTAAGGAGAGAGACAAGAGATAATTATGTGGAAGTGATAACTTGCCTTCCTGAATCATATCCACAAGGAAGATTTCCAAATCTTCAGTAAGTAAGAGGTAAAGACATATATGGTTCCAGACCAGCATAAACATCTCACTGCCTAGAGAGGACAGGTAGAGATGGGGCCTCTTGAGATGGTCTATCCTTCAGCAGAATTCTCAACCAAGAGGTAGAGAGACAGGGATGATGTGAGTGGCTGGTGGCCTTCAAGTAAACCAACAAATCTCACACCTCCCTTATGAGGCAGCTGGGTGGCACAGTGGATAAAGAACTGGGTCTGAAGTCAGGAAGACCTAAATTCAAATCCATCCTTAGACCATTACTAGCTATGGGACCTTGGACAAGTCACTTGACCTGTTTGCCTCAGTTTCTTCCATTGTAAAAAAGGGAGCAGAATATCACCTATCTCACAGAGTTGTTGTGAGAATCAAGTGAGATAATATTTGTAAAAGTGTTTTGCGTACACCTTAATAAATGCTTATTTCCTTCTTTTCCCATCTATGGAGTTTGTGATCATTCATAAGATTATATCCAAGTACTCCAGAAGAATTAAACTGTACTACTTGCAAACCAGGTCATTATATCAGACCCCCTGGCAGGTTACACTTTATTGAAAGCAATACAACTACCACCTTTTATTGTTTATTTATTTATTAAGGACCTAGACTGAGTACAGAGGACCATCCTAGGCCTGCGTGAAGTAAGAATTCTAGATAAGGCATAGTGCATGGCCCACGCACAGAAATCATGTGTATTATTACTTCTCTGTCTCAGAGAGATGCCAAAATGTGATAGCAGGGTAACCTACAATGAATTAACGTATTAGTAAGTATATAGAACCTAGAGGAACTTTAGACATCATTTTTCCGAAACTCTCTCATTTTACAGATGAGAAAACTGCAACCCTGAAAGGGGAAATTACTTACCTGAGATCACCAAGTAGTTTAAGAAACAGAGCAAGGATTCTGAAAACACTCAAATTGCATCTCTTTAAAGGTACATAAAATATTTATCCATATTAACTGGTCTTTTCCTTCACTTAATCTGATTTAAGGAGGATTTGCTACAGTTACGTAATAGTTCTGTCTCGGGGCTTCATTAAAGCAAAGCTTTCAATATGGCTGACCAACAGTCTTCACAAAATCATGAATATTAGAGCCTCAAGAGACCTTAGAAGCCAGCTAGGCCAATAACCTCATTTCAAGGGTGATAAAAACGAGACCTAGAGAGGGCAGATGATTTCCCTAAGGTCATACGGTGAGCATCTGTTACAGCTGGGTTGTGTACCTTGAAATCCAGCTGGGATGGATTTCAAGGCTAGTGAACTTTCTACCTTATTACATATAGATCTAGTCATAGTAAATATCACATATTCCAGACAATAAGATGTGATAGTCTAATAAACCTCCCTAATTTGGGGGGCCTCTCAGAGATCCATGTTTCACTTATAGCAATCTGCCTTTTCTCTGGACACTCTCTCACCCTACACTTTTCATGGAAATGTCCTCCTTTCCTAGTCCATCCCTAGTGTCTACCCACTTTTGACATGAGAGGTGGGAAACTCATAAGACCAGGCAAAAACAGGCCCATGTCCATAAAAGGTCATGCCTGGGTCCCCTTATACAAATGATGAAGGACCTTTGCATCCAACACATTGACTAGGAAGAGCAATGAAAAACTTCTCAAAACCTGGAGGTGCCAAATCTGAGGGAAGTACGTCCATCTGTCTAAAGTATTACTACTAAAGAGGTTCTAAAAGTCGGCCTGCCTCGTTCCACTGATGTCCCTGTATCCTCTGCTCTCACTCCTAGTGTCTCATTTTAAACTTCAGGCCTTCTCTTGTCTGACTAGAACACTCCATAATTAAGGCCTATTGCCTTATCCATTATTGGTCTCTCAAACTTCCTACTGAAAACTTCTAAATCCTCAAACTGCTGGAATGGAGTAGGCCAAAATATTGCCAACGTTTCAGATGAAAGCAAAGCACAAAATTTAGGTGTTGTCAGAGAATACCCTTTCTTGACAAAGTAAACTGCATTGTCAAGTGAGAAAGACTCACTTAGTGATCTGAGGCCCAAGGAACAAAGGAACTGGAATTGCTTCGGGTCATGTGATAGGAAGAAATTTCAGAAGAGTCAAGTAACACCTTATCCCAAAAGGTGAGTAATTCAAATATTGGAAATATAAGCATTGGGCACAATGCCCCATGTCCTGACCACAAAACGCTTCTTTATTTGGAAGGTTCTGCTTTCCAAAGAAGACCAAAGTACAGCCTTGAAGTCTCCTTCCTTGTCAGATTGGTTTAGCATTTTCCACACTGTTTCCCTCTCTTCTGCCTTTTTCCACATGCAGACACTGGATTCCTTTCAAGCAGCCTGGAAACAAACCTTACAGAGTGGGCCAGGCTTGCTGGAAAGTATTCTGCCTAAAGCCAATCCAGGCTGATATTAGAAGAGAAACATGAAAAAAATGACCTAGAATTACCTGTGTCACCATATTCTCCAAAGATATTAATGAAGACCTCTGCATCTGTACCAGCGCCAATTACATCTCCAGTGTAGACTTTGATATCATACTTGTTATCTGGATAGAAAGAAAGGGAGGAAGAAAGAAACTCAGGAGTCTTTCTAACAAGTTTAATTTAATTTAATAAGTACTTGCTTCTAGCAAGTTTAATTTAATAAATGCTTGTTGAACATCTGATTGAACCATAGGATTTATGAGCTGAAAGGGATCTTCAGAGATAATCTAGACCTAGGTCTCTTATTTTGCAGATAGGGAAGATGGAAGCCAGAGAAAAGAATTGACTAGTCACATATTGAACATTATCAGTAATACTGGGAAGAAAAGAATATGGACTTGGTTATTCCACTAACAGACACCGTATATTCCAGATAATAAGGTGTAAGAGTCTATCATCCTCTCTGATTGAGGGAAGGAAGGGGCACTCTCAGACACCTACTTGTTCCACTTGCATCAACCTGTGTTTACTCCAAACACATTCTTATCCTATTCTTTTAATGGAAATGTCATCTTCCTGTGGCCCATCCCTAACACCTCTGTACTTGTGATATGAGAAGTGGGAAACCAACCAGACTGAGCAAGAATACACCTGTCCTCATAAAAACCAGCTCTCTGGGCTTCTGTTTCCTTATGTGTAAAATTCATCAACAAACATTTACTGAGCACTTGCTGTGTGTAAAGCATTATGGTAGGCACTGGGCATGCAAAGACAAAAGGAAGAAATAGTACCCTCAACGAACTTATATAACACTGAGGGAAAATATGTACACAGATCAGTAAATACAAAATTCATGTAAAGTAATTAGTGGGAGTAGAACACGAAATTGGGGGATGGGGGTGAGGAAAGGTTTTTATATAGTTGTAGCAGGTGAGCTGAGGGAGGGAGCCAAGGAATAGGAAGAAGTAAAGGAAAGAGTAGAGGGAAAGGGAAGGGAAAGGGGAGAGGAGGGGAGGGGAGGAGAGAACCTTTGTTAAATGTTTACTATGTGCATTTTGTAAGGGAGTTAGGTGGCACAGTGGATAGAGCAACAAACCTGAAGTCAGGAAGACCTCAGACTCTAGCTATGTGACCCTAGATCAGTCATTTAACCCCGTTTGCCTCACTTTCCTCATCTGTAAAATGAGCTGGAGAAGAAATGGCAAACCACTCCTGTACCTTTGCCAAGAAAACCCCAAATAGGGTCATAAAGAGTCAGACATCACTGAACAACAAATGTGTCATTTGTACATAATACAATTAACTCTCTAATGAGAGGCAGTATATATAGTGTATAGAAAACTGGCCTCCAAACCAGGAGATCAAGTCCCACTTCTGACACGTACTGGCTTTTTGATTGTGGACAAGTCATTCAACCTCGCTGTGTTCTAGTCAACTCATTAAGACTGTAAGTTGCAAAGAAGATGCCACTGCATCTTATTGGGTTAAGCACTGGAAAGATATAGACAAAAATTACACAAAGTGAGAGGAAAGGTGTGAGTGGTGATCTGCACCAAGTTCATATCAACAAGGTCATAGATCCACCAAAGTTATTGAAATAATTTGGAATTTAACTTGTTCAGGGTAACATAATGCAGGGTAGGCCTGTATTTTCTTATTCTTAGTGACAAGTCTTTCTAAAAAAATTTAAATCCTTCTTCAGGTACACTCAGAGGAAGAAAGGAGACATATGTACCCCAAAGGGGGGCAAATAAATGACAGCTGATAACAAAAATACTTCAAATATCAAGTTGCAACAATGACAACAACAGTAGTAGCAAGTGAGAGTTACATAATGCTTTAAATTTGCCAATATTCTTGACATCTCATCTAATCCTCTGAGATGGACATGATAGGCATTTTTAGTCCCATTCACCAGATAAGAAAACTAAGGTTCAGAAGTTAACTGGCTTGACTGCATCCCATAGCTAACCAGTGTTGGAGACAGGATTCAGACCCAGGCCTTGAAGAGGACTAAAACTCCAGGGCTCATTCCATTACAAAAACAAGTGTAGGAAAAATAAAGAAATAAAATAAACTCCTGAGCCTCACTAAAGACTTTAAGGAGGTGCACTAGAATACCCACAATGCTCTGGTGCTTCCACAAAACTGCAATATCACGCATGTGGCATTCCAGGGCCTGGAAGGGACTCATTGCCCTGACAAGCCTGAATCAGCCAGATCGCCTTGCTCCAGGATGCCAGACGCTCACTCTCCATCCTGCTGCAGTGTTCGCTGTTTTGGTGCCAGCTGGCATGAGCTTCCAAGTTCCATCCATTTTACTCAACATTATTCTCTAACAAGATCTGAGGCCTTGCCTCAAACAAGAGCAAAAACCTTACCTTGGCCTGTCTAAAAGGCACCCCATGGCTGATCATGCTATGGGCTAAAGACGCAGGCAAAGGGAGTTCAAATTCCAACTCCCCTTCTACACCTAAATGTCCTGCCTGAATTCAGGCAACAATGCAGTCAGGATACTTAGGCAAAGGGCCAAGGTTCCAGAGGGAACTGGAAATGTTTATCCTGGAGAAGGGAAGGGGGATGGGGGTGGGACAAAATTACTTCCTTCAAATATGTGAAAGTTTGTCATCTGGAAGAGAGATTAGATTTACACTGGGTAGCTCCAGAGGACCAACCAGGAAAATTACAAAGAGGCAGATTTTTTTAGCTCTGCCTTAGATTTTAGCTCTATAATAAGGAAGGACTTCCTAACCAATTAAGCCTGCCTAAAAATGAAATGGCCTAGCTGATGAGGAAGAGAACTCTACCTACCCCCCACTAGAAATATTCAAGAAGGAGGTGGAAGACCACTTTTTGTGGGGCATCATGGGAAAAGATTCTTGCGCTGGGTGTCAGGGAGGATTAGATGACTTACAATGTCTCTTCCAAATCTAAAATTACATAATTCTACCTCCAGGAGTGACTTGCTTAGAAATTAGGATATAGGACCAATAAAGTGAGAAATTGAGCATTCCCAAACTTGTAGAGCTAAGGAGAAGCTAGAATGAACCCTGGAAATCCTTAGCATTTTTAGACTTTATAGCTGCATTTTACAGATGAGGAGCTGAGGCCCAGATAAGTTTCATGACCTGCCCAAGATCTACTATTTATTAAGAAGCAGAACATGGATTTGAACCCAGACTAACTGCAAATCCAGCACTCTTTCCCCTGTAGCGTCAGAAATAAGCCAAGATCTGAGAACTAGTTGAGGAAGGGGGTTAAAAGTCAAAGCAGAAATTTTGGAGTACATAGTATTCATGGTCAAGTGGAGGTCTGGAAAATATGTGGCCAAGGAAGACACAAGGGAATCTACAATATTCATTTCTAGGAAGAAACCAAGGGCCTGGGAAGCAGGAGGTTGAAAAAAGGAAAGGGCAACCAAATGTTGGTGAATGAAGCAGGCCAAGAGTCCAGAAACCAAGAGGGCCGATGAACCAAGAGAATGGCCCCAGAAAAAAAGAATGCAAGGAAAGCCTTGATCATAGGGGCAAGGAAGATTTCAACTCTGGACACTTTTATACATTCTAGTAAAGTGTGGGCGGTTCTTGGGAATAAGGCAAATACATTTAAGGAGTACCTGAAACTAGTTAGAGAATGAATGAATGAAGAATTTATCAAGTACTTACTTTGTACAAAGCACTGTGCTAAGCATTGGGTATACAAATACAGAAATAAGAACATTCTCTGCTATCAAGGAGCCCACATTCAAATGGAGAGGAGGACTAATACCATATAGGGGAGAGGTTAAGAGCTGAGGCTCTTTGCTTATACAAAGACCATCCAGATTGCTCTACAATGAGGTCTAACACGTTATATTCTCTATTCCATTCTACCTCACCATGCCTGAGGGCATGATGCTGTGTGATCGTATGGGCCCTTAGGTGTCTATATGTGCCAGATGGCTTAGGAAGGTGACATGGCCTAAGGCTTGCTTGCTAACATTTAGAACACATTGTACCTTTAAGACATTGTCTGACTAGAGGGGAGAGACGTTCTAACAACCTGATGTGTGTAGAAATAGGTAGAGTACTGGATTATACATTGCCCTGCCTTGATATAAACAGGAAATATGTGTCCAACCTTTAGACCCAAGGCTATAACCATCTAGGAGGCATGTTTCCTCTCATAACAGTCCTTCAGCCCACCATCCCCATGAACTTCATGGAATTCTATTCTCACTCCCTCACACAGACCTGACCCACCACCACAAGTGCTTTGTCTTACCCCTCTCCTTGGGTCTGCCATCCCCCTACACTATGATTTCTCACTTCCTTCCATGGATTGGGGAGGAGGGTGTCAGTGACCATCAACCATGTAACAAAGGCCTACACTGGACTCCTTGAAGGACAATCTGTCCCCTTTCCTGACACAACTGCATCAGAGACAGACTATTCTCTGTATTACCCACCCCAAATTTACCCCAGATGCAAGAATTGCTAGTAGTGACTTTGCTGAAGCAGAATTTACTTGATTAAAGGGCTCTTAAAATTTTCTTCTTCATGCCCTAAATAGGGAGAAAAGTGGGGGAAGTCAGAAGGTGTAAACAGGAATGTTGTTTTTGTTGCCTGAGAACTGTGAACTCTTTCCTGACACTTCTCAGTGCTGCAATAAATGCCTGGACTTCTTTGTATCTAGCCACAAAACCCTGCTTCCCACCCTATAGCTGCAAGGGAGCACTGACAGAACAAAGAAACAATACTAGGTTCAAAGGGAAAGATACTAAAGAACCTCAGATTCCTAAAGGCCTGTTGAAGTAAGATAAGATCCAACTTCAATTACACAAACATTTATTAAGTACCTATTATGAACCATCAAACACCATGTGAGTGATTGACAGCACAGCAACAAAAGCAAAATAGGCCCTGTCCTCAAGGAGTTTACACAGTAATAGTGGATATAAAGTAGGCACAAATAAATGATTATATGTTCATATGAAGAGGGAAAAAGCCCTAACAGCTCTTTCATGCAAATATGGTTGTTAATACAGAAAGAAGCTTGTAACCCCCAAAGCATACTGTGTAATTTATATATACAATATATAATATTATATATAACATATATTATTATATAATATATAATATATAATTTATATTATTAAATACAGTTTATAATTATTATTTTAATAATTATTTATAATAGTATATGATATATTAATATATAATTCATAATTATTATTTATCTCTATTTGTTCATATTTATTTGTGGGTGTGTGTCTTGATGGAATATGAGCTCCTTGAAGGCAAGGATCCCTTTTTTTTGTTTTTTGTCTAGCATCTTGGACAGTTCTTGAACTATTATAGTTGGTCCCTAATGTTTGCTGATTAATTAATATGACTTTTCAAACACAGGTTTTGAAATTGCTTCTTTATGCTAATGCATGCTGAGTGAGCATATGGAAGGAAGGAAGGAAGGAAGGAAGGAAGGAAGGAAGGAAGGAAGGAAGGAAGGAAGGAAGGAAGGAAGGAAGGAAGGAAGGAAGAGAGGGAGGGAGGGAGGTAGGGAGGGAGGGAAGGAAGGAAGGAAGGAAGGAAGGAAGGAAGGAAGGAAGGAAGGAAGGAAGGAAGGAAGAGAGGGAGGGAGGGAGGGAGGGAGGGAGGGAAGGAAGGAAGGAAGGAAGGAAGGAAGGAAGGAAGGAAGGAAGGAAGGAAGGAAGGAAGGAAGGAAGGAAGGAAGGAAGGAAAGGAAGAAGGGAGGGAGGGATAAAGGAAAGACTTTAATGGAGGAGACAATACATCAAATGGCATGGTGGAGAGAGGCTTTTGGATTCCATGGAGTGATATGACCTTGATTTTCTATCTTCCCACCCCCATGGGTCACCAGCATTTCTTTCCCACACGTGCTAGCAATTCATTTGTAATCCACTCCGTGGATTGTTTGCTGCACAATTCACCCTCTAGGGCTTAGGTTGACTTCCCTCAGCTGCCAGGAGCCCCCTTCAGCTACTGTTATTATCCACTGTCTCTATGTGTGCAAAGAGGAAGAAAAATTCATTTTGCCATGAACATGAACTAAACAGTAATAGGAAGGAAAAGCAGCATTTTTAAGTCACCTAAAAGGTACAAAGTGGAGAAAACAGAGCCAAAAAAACCTCCGTGCAACAGCATAAAGAAAGTCAGCATGGAGTTGGAACACTGATGAAGAGCTCCACTGTCCTAGTTGATAGCATCCTGTCAAACAACGGACGTTTCCCTCCTTGCTGTTAACAATCTGATTAGCTGTTGTTCAGGGAATTTACTTTGCAGGGGACCTTGTTGGTTGGGAAGTATCTATTGTGTCAAAACACTGATATTTTTATATATTGTGTATAAAACACTGATACATTTTTAAAGAACTTTTAAATGACCAAATATATTGCACTTCTGAGTAGAAATCATTTGGGAATTATCTGATGCTATGGATGATGTTGATTCAAGTCAGCAAACACTTGTTAAGTGCCTGCACTGTGTTACATGCTGCTAGTTGAGGATTATGTGCTTTATTGTGTCTCAGTCAACCAGCAGTGGCCAGAATGAAGGTAAGAGTCAAGGCTTGAACACAAGTAGTTATGTCTTGGTTGGCATGATGCCATAGAAAGAAGGCTGGATTTGGAGTCAAAGATCTCAAGTTCAAATCCTGACTCAATCAGTTACAACCTATGGGACCTTGGGCAAGGGACAACATTTCTAGGCCTCAGTTTCCTAAACTGTAAAACGAAGGAAGGTAAACTAAATGACCTTGAATGTCCCATTTTAGCTCTAGCACTATGATCTTCTGATACTCTGGTTGGGAGGGGAAAGGAATATGGTCAAGGGGGCAGGAGTTGTGATGGAGACAGAAGCAGAGAGTCTTGTGCTAAAGAAGATGATGATTATTATTATTATAAAAGCTAACATTTATATAGTGCTTCACATACATTCTTTCATTTTACTCTCAAAATAATATCATAAATTATTAAATTTTTATTTTATTTACTTTATTATTTATTTGTTATAAAATGTATAAATTATTAAATATTATAAAATAAAATTATACATATTATAAAATTGGTACTTATAGCTATCCCCATTTACCATTTGGCAAATGAAGAAACTGAGGCTCACAGAGACTAAATGACTTGCCTAGGATCACCCAAGTGTCTCCTTACACACAAGTTCAGCATTGGGTCTGGAGGCAGGAAAACCTGAATTCAAATCCAGCCTTGATACCTCCTAGCAAAAAGACCCTGGGCAAATTACTTAACCTCTGTCTGCTTTAGATTCCTCAAATGTAAAATGGGGCACCTACTTCTCAGGATCATTATGTGGATTATATTTGACAACTTTTGTGAAAAAACTCCGCACATTGCCTGGCAAGTAGATTTTTAATAAATGTACGTCTTTCCACTAACCCGTGTTGCGTGGTATAGTGGACACCTGAAAGGAGCAGACTAAATAAAATATCTACAGTACTGAGGACCAGTTAGGGGCAAGTGGATGCTAGAATAAGAACTAAATGTTAAAACAGATAAGAATTCAGAATCAGTATCATGGAGAGAATGGGGCACAGTGGGAGACAGGGGCAAAATAAAGCATAGGAGACTCCATGTCCTACTTGCAGGAGATTTACCCTGGGATACTGGTCTACCACCAGAGCAGCTGTAATGAGCAGTGGCAGAACCGCTATAGTGGCATTTCCTCCAAGATTCTTAGTAAATCCACATAAGGAGAAGGAGACTGATTCATCTTGGCTCAAATCAGGCTCTGTATAATACTGAGAAAAGTGTTTATTGAGAGTGATTATAATATGTCCAGAGAGGAAGTCCACAGAAGGCAGAAGGTCAGCCACAGTACCATGGTATTTAGTCCTAGGTCTTTCTCCCTATATGTCATTTGTACCTGAGGGTGTTGACTGGGATCTGTATTAGTCTAAGTTCAAGGCTTACAGAGCCAAAGCAATCCCCAATCAAATTTTAAAGACAAGTTCAATTAAGTGACAGGGACATAGAGACCCCAGGGGACAAGACGCTCATCCTCCACCTGGATGGGCGGACATGTCAGTGAAGGAGAATGTTACTGAAGCTCACCTGTATACCTCAGTTTTAGGGAGAAAGCACAGGCAAACTGATGGCTTCCTATTTTAATTAATTATTATTGCTAACTTTGTGACAAGCTCAGTTCTTTCTAAGATGCTGAGGGAGTACAAGTGCTTTCTAAGTTTTGGGCACTCCTAGGGCAGAGCCTTCATAAACCTGCCTAGTTTCAACTCTGATGATAAGTGCTACTCTTCAGCTTACACCAAGGTTGGAAGAGTGAAGAATGATGAAAACTGTGATCAGATCCAACCTAGGTCAGCCCATCTAAATCATAGCAGCTGAGCTCTTTCCCAATTCTCTGTCCCTAGAGAAAGGTGCCCAGCAACTGGCATCAGGCATGCATAACAGAGCAACTTGTTAATGATAGCTTGTTTTGTTCCCCATGTGCTCTGGCAGAACATTCTTTTATGGCAGTCTTGTGTGTGCTAGCCCTGATCACTTCCTTTTCTTAATAGCTACAGTGGTAATAGCTCACATTTCTAGAGTGCTTTATAGCTTACTAATTACTTTCTTCAAAACAGTCCTGTGAGTTAGACAGGGCAAGTATTATTATTCCAATTTTACAGATGAGCAAACTGAGACTCCAAGAGTCACTTCTTGTGGTCATGTAGCTAGTAAGCCATCAGAGCCATAACTTTTCTAACTCTAAGCTCAGTACTCTACTACACCATAACAGGTGCCAGAGCCTACACACATAATTTCTTTGCACTGAGGTAAACACTCAAGAGTTCACAGAAATTTTTCCACCTCTTGGAAGGATAATGGATCTCAGCCTCTAATATGTCATGGACCCCCTAGTGGTCTGTTAATGCCTATGGACCCTTTCTCAGAATAAAGTTTGCTGTCTTCGTTCATAATTGAAGGAAAGGCTGAATTTCAGTTAGACAGGCTTTTCCCATTCAAGTTGACAGAATCCCTAAAATCTGTCCTGGGGTGGAGGGATCATCTGTGAACACCAGGTTAAGAAACCCTGACCTAAATAGAACCTTAAGTTGAGAGTATTGTTTCCTGGTTAAACAAACCTGTAATCCCTGCTACTGGAAAGACTAAGGCTGATATGTCTCTTGGGCTCAGAAGTTCTGAGCTGAACTTGGGCTAAACACAGTGGATGTCATCACTAAGTCTGGTGAACCCCCAAAGTAGTAGATCTACCAGGCTGCCTGAGGGATGAATTAGCCAGGTCAAAACTCCTAAGTCAATCAGCCATGGGATCAGAGCTATTAGTGACTCCTGTAATTCTAGGGTGAGAGAGAGACCTAGTCTCCCTCCAAAACATTGTCATTTCCTTCATCTCTCCCCAAAACCCTTCTCTTTTTCCCCTTCCTCATGAAGGAACCATCAGACAGCTCTTTAAACAGAGGGGAAACTAAGGCACACAGAGCCCAAAGCAAGATGAGGTTCTTGAGAATATACACAATCCTCAGACTCTTCAACCTCTGAGCCTGGCACTCCCCAACCTCCCTGACTGCCACCCCCTACTGAATTTTGTGAACACGAGATCACACTACGACCCACAGAACGGATCTCTGGAAAACCAAACTTCAATCGCAATACAAGGGGAGGAGGGTAATAAATCCCCTAGCCGACAGAACAGCTGAGACTAGACTGGGCTGCTCATTATGTTCCCCACAGCAGAAGCCAAACATATGCCCCTTTAATTAAGCCACCTTTGGATTGCTGGGGGAAATTGACAATCCTCCCCTAAACAGCTCATTCTTTGTGTTCTGAGCTCCATAAGGAGCTCACATGTTGCAGCGGCTTTTTTTCAGAAGAAGAGAGAATGAATGAATGAAATGGCCAGAGTTTCTTTTGTTAGCCTCATCAGGCATTGGAGAATCTTATTTTTAATAAAGAGTTAATACAACACCTCTTTATTTTTAGCAAAGACTTTGATGGTGTGGTTTGATTCCCTGCCACCCATCCCCCCACTCCCATTGTGTCCTGATGGGTTTTACGCCCCTACACACCACACACTTCCGGGGTTTAATAATATCTGAGACAGAGGTGGGAGAAGTGAGACATTCACAGCCGCCATGTAGGAGGAGATGAAAGCCGACAAAATACAGCAAAGTCTCCCAGGGGAATGGGGAGATACAGGGCAGAAGGCTCTCCCACAAGAGAAGGTCTCAGGGGTACTGACTGGAGGGAGGGGATGAGAGCCGAGAATTTGAGAAAACAGAAGGAAGTACAAAGATAAGAAACGGCATATACATCACTCTATCTCCATGTTACATATTTCAGCTAATGATGAATTGCCAATTACTGCAGAACTAAAAAAAATGACATTTGAATAACACCATACAACCTACAAAAAACACTTTACTTATCTCATTTCTTCCTCATAACAACTCTATGAAAGAGACAGAGCAAATATTGTACCCATTTTGCAGAGAAGGAAACTGGAGCTCAGACAGGTGAGGTGATTTGCCCAAGATTTCACCTTCAGGAAATTGCACAGCTGGGATTCAAGTCCAGAATTCTTGGTTCTAAATCCAGATCTCTTTCCACTTCATCCTGAACCAAGAGTCAGGGCAACCATGGGCCCAAGACCAGGAAAACAAATAGAAGTCAGAAAGACAGATAAAGAAGGGGTGATGTCTGATAGGCAGTGTGGTGATGGAGTTCAGGACAGATAGGAGAGCCAGTCTGGAGACTTAGGTGCATAGAGATGATCTCTGAACCCATAGGAGCTGCTGGGATCCCCAGGCATAGGAATGTGGGGCAAAATGAGAAGAAGGCCCGAGAACAGATCCTTCAGGTTGTCTGCACTTAGCAGGGGAAAGAAGAGCAACAATCCAGTGAAGGAGCCCAAGGCAGGTAACTGAAAACCAGGACACCACACTGTCATGAGAACCAAGGGGAGGAAAGCGGAGACAGGAAAAGAACTGGGAGGCTTCTTCCTGATGTGCCATCGTCTGACCACTTTGGTTGCTGTTGTTCTGATTTTGGTAACTCTAGATAGAAAAAACCAAGGCAGAGGGAGTGGAGTTATCACACCAACACCCCTTGCCCTATTGGGAGCGCTCCTTCCTCTGCTTGTACCATTGGATAAGCCAAATGGTCTTTAGGAAATACGGAGAAGAGTGGCAATATCATGAAAGAAAAACTGGCTCTGTAGTGAGAGAACCTGAGTTCATATCCTGCCTTGTATGACCTTGGCCCAGTCAGTTACCTCCCTGGGCCTTACAGCTGTAAAATGAAGGGATTGTGCTAGTTGATCTCTGACATCCCTTCCAGGTCTAGTCAATGAGATGACAGACCTCTTCTAAATCTCCTTGCAATCTCTCCTGTTCTTTCATCAATACAGGTTGACCTTGGCAATTTTCTCTAGACCCTCTTTAACTTTTGTTGTAAAAAGAATCCTGATTCCCTCCAATAAAATATACAGAAAAAAATCCCACAGATACCAGAAGGCAGAGCAAGGCAGGAGGTCCTAAGTGTCAGGCAAAGTATTGAACAAGCAGGAGATAGACAGGAACAGAGAGAACACAGGCAAGCAGACAAGAGAACAGATGCCCATCCTCGGCAAGGAGGAAAAGGCTCTGATCTTGAGACAGCTGGCTGTCCCAGCATCAGCTGCTGAGCTTCTCTCCCTTCTTGGTGAGAGCCAAATTTGAGTGAACCTGACCCAGAGGTTTGCGGTAATGGTAACTGAAAACAGCTGGCTAGCAGTAGGGAGGGCAGGAAGCAGACAATTCTCCATCAGGCATTTCCCTGACAAATGAACTGATGAAAGACCTCCCAGAAAAAGGGTTACCACTAATTAAGCAGTGGCCTGGTTTCCTGGCTGGGGAGTTGGAAGACCTGGGCGCCTGGGGAAGGGATGCAGGTCACCACTTAACTGCAACAACAGCCCAAAGCTTTCTAGATGCCCTGGTCTTGTCGATTTTTTGATGAGATATTGTGCCTGTGAAATATGTAAGTCTTTGAGACCCAGTCCTAAGGGCTAGAGAACGTGAAGAGCATCTCTGCCCACAGGAAAGAAGTTTGATGTAGGAAAATCTGGATTTGACCGACTGTCAGCATCATCCTTGCTCCTGACCCTGTGTATGAACCAGGTGACTGTGTAATGATAATAATATTATCATTATTACTAATAGGAATAATAATAGCAACAATAAACATTTTAAGGTTTGTAAAGTACTTTATGTCATTTCATCTGATCCTCACACAATCCTTTGAGTCAAGTCTTATGATTACCCCCATTTTGCAGAGGAGGAAACTGAGGTTGAGAGAGGCTAAATGATTGGCCCAGAGTCACACAGATAGTAAGGGAAGTGAGATATAACCTAGAGTCTTCCTCATTTAAAATCCATCCTCTGTCAGCTATGTCACCCAGCTGGCAGGGCAAGATCTTCACCTATACCTGGTCTGAGCAGAGGGACTTGGGGCCCAATTCTGCTGACCTTGATCATTAATTGGGCAAATCCAGATTTTTGTACAATAGCTTTGCTTTCAAAGTGCAGCATGGACATGCAAGTCTGTTCAGGCTCTGGATTTTTCAGCTTGGGAGAAGTTTGGGGAGGGTGGGGTGGGAGTAGGGAAGTGCCTAAAGATGAAAGACAGAGGCTCCAACTGGTGGTAAAGCATATGGGTTGGAGGAAGGCCCATTTTTGGTTGTTCCAAAGAGCCTGCTGGGAAATTCTGGCCCCTCACTGCAGCCATCAGAAGCTTCAGGGACATGTGGGATTCCACATAGCAAATTATGCTGGGCCCCTTCCAGCAGCATTTGTAGGTGACAGTCCTGGCTTTCAGGCTCACAGGACTGTCTGGTGGGGAAGTGACCAGGACTCTTGTGGGATAGTCCTGGCACAGCTAGAGCAGGCTGAAGGAGCCACAGCATGCAAGAGTGTGAGTTCCCCCTACTGGTCCCTACTCAGGAGCCTTTGCTTTTCTTCAGGGACCAAGGAGCAGAGTGAGGTAGGATTACATTGCTCCCCCAGGACATATCTGTAGAATGGACAGGCTGAGGCATCAGCCCACCTCAGAGCAGGCTACAAGGGATCCTGGTGAGAACAGGACAGTCTACAGTAGTAACAGCACCTCCCATAGTCCAGAGACAAGCAGGGAGTCGCTCAGAGCAATGGGATCAGTTGAACTCTGACAAGTCAACAATATCTGTGAAGCTCTTAGCCCTGTGCCTGACACAGAGTAGGTGCTTCATAAATGTTTGTTCCTCTTCTCTCCCCCCAGCCAGGGGCAGAGGCAGGAGGCATGTCGGAGATCTAGGAGTATAGCTCAGCAATGCAGCAGCCTTTGAATAGAAAGCCACACAGAGAAGGCAGGAGGGTCTACAGTCATGAAGAAATCCAAGTTTACCCTGTGTTTGAGCCTGCAAAACGGGGCCAATCTGACTCATGCCAATGTTCTTAGGAGCACCAGCCTTTGAGGTTTATTTATCTACCTCTCTTTGCTCTTTGGACCACACTTCTGGTGTGGATAGTTCTCTACCACTGCTATATTTCTTTGTGTTGTGGGCAACAAAGTTCCGAGTAGGACCAGGAGGGAAAATTGTGTGATCAGCACTTGTTACAGCTTCTTTTCCAGCAAGGGCAGCTGAGGGGGAAGGAAGAAGTATGTAGGGAGAAAGTAGTGAAAAATAAATCTTAGAATTGTAATCATAGGAGGTCAAGAAAACTCATTTTCCTGAATCGGAATCTGGCCTCAGACACTAACTAGCTGTGTGACCCTGGGAAAGTCACTTAACCCTATTGGCCTCAGTTTCCTCATCTATAGAAGGAAATGGCAAATCATTCCAGTATCTTTGGCAAGAAAACCTCAAAGAGTTAGACACAACTGAAATAACTGAACAACAACCAATTAGAGTAGGTAGCTCACTGACCAAAACATTTCCACCCTACCAAGCCCACTGTGGCTTATGTCTAGACATGCGAAAGTAATAATAGATAACATTTATATGGCATACCTTATGATTGGCAAAACACCGTATACATGTCACAAAACAACATATATTCTCATTTGATACTCACAACAACCCTGTGAAGTAGGTACCATTATTATTCTACTTCACAAATGAGGAAACTGAGGATACATAAGGGTAAGTAATTTAACTGAGGTTACACAGCTAGTAAATGTCAGAGGTAAAATTTGAACTCAACACTCCATCCATTATTTTACCAACTTGGCCTGAGGAAATGGGGTCACCTCTTCATTGTCCTATAAACTGATAAGGTTACCGGCTACAAGTAAAATGGGCCTCTATGTGCAACCAAAATAACAGTATGCCACCAAACAAGGGACTTGAGATTTGGGTAGACATTCTAGGATAGGGATGATATCTGTGCCTACAGATGTGGAAGCATGGAAAGAAGATAGTCATGCCTAGAATCCTGCTCATCACAAAAGATGCCTGAGCTTTCACATGAAACAAAACCCATCATTATCAAACCAATATGCTGTTTCCTCTGTTCTGTGTTCCTTTGTGTAGCCCCCTATCTCATTCCATGTCTTGACTCAACGCTTATGAACTCAGACAGTGGTTTCCTGCCTAGACCCTAAAGAGGAGCTCTCTTGGCTCATTGAATTCCTAACTTAGAACTTGAACCATGCGTATCACTTGGATCTGTTCATTCCCTATCTCTGACTGTAACTCAGACCATGTCTGCCACTTTGCCCATTTCCTCTGTCTTCCAATTTGTTGATTATCTTACCCCTTCAAGATGAAAGCCTTGCTGAGACATATCCCTGTCATTCTCCTGCTGATCTCTTGTGCATGACCCCGTCACCCCTTCCCTGTGCCTCACAGGGACCAGCAAGACATAGTAGAAATTCTTCTCTTCGCTCTGACTGAAATGACGCTATCAGAAATGAATTCTTTGGGATTAAAAAAAAATTATCTTTTAAATGCAAACACCTGGGGATGGATAACAAAAGAATCTGGATATGAGTCATTCTTTCCTTAGTGAGAATTAATTTATTCAGATGCTCTCAGTTGGTAGGGGAGCAAAAGAGTTCGTTCTAGAGGGAAGGGTAGTACCTAGGACAGCCGATGTGGGACAATGCATCATAAGATGAGGCTATGAGCTGGGCAGAGTATAGCATGAGGACTTTAAGTGCTTAAGAACTGGGAGAGAGAGCAAGGAAACATTAGCTACTTCACAATTTTGCTAAGAGCTACTTTTGTCAATGTTCAAGTGAAGATTATGGGTCATTGATACTGGTTCCTAGCTGAGGTGGAGGAAGAATTAGAGAGTGTGTATATGGCATCAAGATCATCTCATCTATTCACAGCTAGAGGAAGGGCACATTAAGAGGCAATCAAACTGGCCTGCTTGATCAAATTAGATAAAATGGGTAGTCCTGAGGGGATATTGTCTTGGATACATATATTTAAAAGCAAATCCTTACAACTTAACTAGATGCTCTAACGTCACATTATTGGTCTGAGAGCCAGGTGACCTGAGTCTTTCGCTGACATACTATGTGACCTTACAAAAGTGAAATTCACATGAATGTAGCACTGTAAGGGTGACAAAGAACTCACTTCACTACCTGTGAGGTTGGTAGAACAAATCATTCTCATTTTAAAGGAAAGAAACTAAAGGCTTCAACAGGCGAAGTGCCTGTTGTTCATTGTGACAGAGTGTCAGGGACAGGAGACCAGGTGTCCAGACTCCAAATTCAGCTCTCTTTTCACTGTACCACAGGTTAAGTCATCTCCAGGCTGAGCACTTCCAACCTAATAGAAACATTTTGAAGTCTCTTTTATTTAAGGCTCTGCACCAGATACTGGGGATACAAAAATGAAATAAAAACCAATTCCTACCCTCAAGGAGCTCACATCTTCCTGTCAAGTTACAATATAGAAACAAATACATGTGTACATAACAATCTGAAAAGGAATGAATGAATGAAAAAGTATTTATTAAATATGTTCCTATGTGCCAGGCACCGTGTTAAGTGCTAGGCATATATGAACAAAAATAAAGAGAGTCTCTGCCCTCAAGAAACTAACTTGCAGGGAAAGATAGCTCACACAGAGAAAGGATGGCCAGAGAAGAGTGTTTTGGTGTGGGAAGTCACAGGGATGCTGAGTAGAATTACAGGTTATTCATTGACATGCCACTTCTGGAAATGCTAATGCTGATTTGATTACTGTTTGCAGAACAAGAAGTAGAAAAATGGGGCAGGAGAATGGGGTGCGGGTGGGGAGGGTATTATACAAGAGCTGGAAGATGGCTGGGTGGTGGTTCCGGATATTGGGTAAGGCTAGAAGTGGTGAACACTGACTGAGGAGCAGCTCAGGGCCCCAGGCAGCACAGGGCTGAGTGCAGCAAAGCAGAATGACATTAAGGTAACTCTGGGGTAGAGGGATTGCTTAAGAACAAAAGAAATCAAGAAATACTTCCCATAGTGGATAAAAAATGGGCTGGAATTTGAAAGAAGCAAGAGATTCTAAGAGGTAGAGGTGAGAATGAAGCATATGCCAAGTATGGGGATAGGTAATACAAAGTCATAGCCATACTATACTGGGGTTGTGCTCAGTTTGGGGAAGAGCAAGGAGGCTAGTATATGTATATGTGTATGTGTGTATGTGTACGCATATGTATGTGTGCATGTGTATATATGCATGCACATGTGCATGCCAGCACATTCACCAAGACTAGAATGGTAGATTGGAGCCGAGTTGTGAAGATCTTTAAGTGCCAGACTGCGGGTTTTGCATTTTATCTTAAAGCAAAAAGGGGACCACTAGAAGGTTTTTAGCAGGGAAGTGACATGGGCAGACCCTGTGCTTTAGAAAACAATTTGGGGATCTTGTGCAAAAGACGAATTGAAAAAGAATGAGACTGGATATGAAAAAAGAGGTCTATGGGAGTCCAATTAAGATGCTGTTTCTATAATCCAGGTAAGTCAATCCAATACAATAAACATTTATTAAGCACCTATCATGTGCCAGGCACCATGCTAAGAGCTGGGGATACAATTAATAAAAAAGAAAGATAGTTTTTGTCCTCAAAGGGGAGAGACAACATACAAAAGGAGGGAGGAAATAGGGTTGGGGGACAACATGAGGGGGTACCCAGCACAGAGGCTTCCTGTTCAATGGAGTTAAAATAAAACAAGGCAGTAGATGCAAAGTAGAGTGTGTGGAGACTCCGGGTTCTGCCCTCTACATAGGATGGCATTGGGAGGAGTTTGGTACTCCACCCTCCAACCATTCAATCCAAGGGAAAAGAAGGCTGAGGGAGGTGGGGGTCAATCAAGGGATGAGTTAGCAGCATGGTGGTGAGGTTGGATGTGATGAGCTTCTAGGGTAAGGAGTAATGAGGTCCTAAACTACAGTAGAGCTTATGTGAGTAGAGAAAAGGGGATAGACATGAAATACGTTGTGGAGGTAGGACTGATAAGACTTGACAGCTCTTGCAACATAAATAAAGGAGAAGGAATTATCAAAGGTGACTGAAGCTGTAAGCTTAGGTGACAAGAGGGATGGTAGTGCCATTAATAGAAATGGCGAAGGTTGGAGAAGGCATGGATTTGGGAGGAGATAAGAAGCTCTGAGATTGAGATAACCATAGGATGCACAGTTGGAGATGTCTAAAAAGAAGCTGGTCATATGAGAAATCAGGAGGGAAATGGAGTTTGGGTACCTAGATCTGTGAATTATTTGGATAATCAAATTCATGGCTGCTGATGAAATCATCAAGAGAATGAAGGGAAGAATGCCTAGGTCAGGGCTTTGGAGGATACCCATAGTTAAGTAGTAAGACATGAATGATGATCCAACAAAAGAGACTGAAGGTTAGTTAGCCATGTAGGAGAAGAACTAGGAGAGAATAATGTCATAAAAACCCAAAGAAGAGAGAGAATACAGAGGAGAAGTGGTCAGTAATGTCAGTCAAAGCAGAAAGGTCAGAGATGAGGACTGAGAAAAGGCCATTAGACTGAGCCATTAAGAGATCATTGGTAATCTCAAAGAGAACAATTTTAGTTGATTGGTAAGATTGAAAGCCAGATTGTAAAGGATTGGGAAATGGAAAGGAAATGGAGGACAACAAATATAGATGGCATTTTACAAGAGTTTGGCTGTGAGAGGAAATATATAGGATGATAGTTTGAAGGAAGAGTAGGGCCAAGTGAATCTTTTTTTAAGGATGGGGAAGACCTGGGCATTTTTTGAAGAGAATCAGAAAGACAAAAATAGTAGTAGGTAAGGAGAGTTGGAAGATAAAGATTAGATAGAAAATGAAGGATTGAGGGCAAGATACAGGAACATATAGGAGGAGATGAGATCAAGGGCAAAATAGAGGTCAGCCTAGGCCAGGGTGTGGTCCTCTAGGTTCTTAAGTGGGGCCCTTTGACTAAATCTAAACTTCACTAAATCTAATCCTTAATAAAAGGATTTGTTCTGTAAAGCCTGGACTCACTCAAAATCACACATCCAAGGACCTAGAAGGCCACATGTGGCCTTGAGGCAGCAGGTTCCTCACACTTGACCTAGCCAATAAGAAGGGTCACTTCTCTGCCAAAGACTAAACGAAAAAATAGAATGGAGGATGATGAGGAAGGAGTTTGAATTTTAGGATAAGGGAAAAGAGGGAGGGAGGGATGGCCTCTATTCCCTTAATCAAGTTAGAATCAAGATCTTCTGTTGAAAGGGAGAAGGAGGTGGGATAAGTCTCAACTTCTCATCTATGAAATACAAGCAATGGTACCTGTCTCTTGCTCCAAAAGGGGATTATGAAGAGTGAATGAATTATTTCCGTGGCTAAGGTGACAGTAGATAAAATCTCACCTACAGTGTCTATGGTTTCCCTAGCCTGGTCATTTGCAAGGGAACTACATAACCCAGTATTTTATTTATAACAAGACAGTACCTACTTTGTTTTGAACCTGTATTGAAAACTTAAATGGGGAAAATCACTAGGTTGTCAGGAGGCCTACGACATTCTTAGCCCCATGTTTGTCACTAAGTAGCACAGTGGATAGAGCACTGGACTAAAGTGAGGAAGAACAGAGTTCGAATCCAGCCTCAGACACTCACTAGCTGTGTGATCCTGGGCAAGTCACTTAACTTCTATCTGCCTCAGTTTCCCCATCTGTAGATACCTGATAATAATAGCAATACTGTAGATATCTGATAATAATAACAATACCTCACAAGGTTATTATGAAGATCAAATGGAATAATATTTGTAAAGTGCTTAGAACAGTGCCTGGCACATACTAGGTGCTTAATAAATGTTTGTTTTTAAAAAGTCACTTCTCCTGTCTGGGTCTGAGGGTATTGGAATGTAGAAATGGAAATGGAAAGACCAAAAAAAAAAAAAAGCCCAACCCTGAAACTACATACTGTGTAATTATAATGACTAAGCTCAGCCCTAGAGAAGAGCTGAGAAGATGATGTGTTGGCTGGTTTTGCTAAACTACTTTTTTTTCTTTCTTTCTTTCTTTTATTTTTTGTTTCAAGGCATGTCTTGATGGCTAGGGAAGGGGAAGAATGGAAGTGACATAAAAATAAGAGAATGTTAGAACTGTGTGGGACATAAAGGGATGCTCTGGTTCAACCCTTTCATTGTATAACTGAGGACATTGGGTTTTAGAGAAGCTGATTGACCTGCCAAAGGTCACCCACCTACTAGCAGGACCCAGAACAGAGTTCATCTGGAGCCGAGGGTGGGGGGAAGTAACAGAGTCCAGAAGCCTATGCCCTGGATCCTCTGGGCCTATGATGCCAAGTCACTGAGTGAAAGCTAGCATGAGGAGAGTTCTTCAAGGTTTGCAACAATCCTGGGAGGTGCGTGCTATTAGATGAGGAAATTAAAGGTAAGAGGTTAAGTGACTTGCCCAGGGTCATTCAGCAAGTGTCTGCAGCCTGATTCTAAGTCAGCTGCTCTACCCACTACCCCAGCCTGCCTCTGTGCTTCATTTTTCTCCTTTTAAAGAGGAAGAGAACAATACCAGGGCTGTTGTGAGAGTCAAATGAGATGATGGATGTGAAGTGTTTTTGCAAACTGTAAAGTGCTTGAGGAATGCCAGCTATTATGATGCTGCTCTCATTTGCAGTTTCCAAATGCAAAATGTGTCTCATGTTGGGCACATACTCTATGGCAGGTTATACGGAATTTGCTTATGTTTCTAATACATTTATCATAATCAGTTTCCACCCTTTAGAATTTTCTCTTCCCCCAACATCCCCAAGCCCCAGGAGCCTCGGGCACGGTGCCTGATTTACCATTGCCAAGTCAGCCTATAGATTCGGTGCTGTGCACTAACTGCTGTGTAATACAACAGGGGCCCTTAATGAAGTTATAACATAGTTACTTGGTGGAATAACTGGGTGTGGAAAATGATGTGATTGAGCTAAAGGCTGATGGGCTGGTCTGGGAAGAAGATTAACATAATCCCATTTCTACCCTTTAGTTTCCCTAGTTCAAGGTGGCTTGCAGCCATCAGAATGTGTTAGAAGAGTGAAGGAGGAGTGAAGAATGCCAATCAACTTTTCCTAGCCCTGAAATGGCAAATTGAAACACCTCCCATCCCGCCACTCAATCCCGACCCTCTCTGTGCCACCTCCCCTCCCCCCAAGTTCTTTTTTTCCTTTCTCCCAGACATCATGTAGTAATTCATCAACGAGTCAGCACTAGGCTCCCTGGGCTGTCTGAAGGACAATTGGCTGCCCAGTAGTTCCTTTATCTCCTAAGGTTGAGTCAGAGCCCACCATGGCTATATTTATTATTAATCCCTTGAGAAAGTGAAATCCACCCCAGAGAAGGAGTCCTCACTTGGCAAAATAGCAGAGAGAATGGCTTCCTGGGATAAGGGTGGAGGTTGGGAGGTGGGGGTACCCTGGCTGCTGCTGTCATAGCCCAGACCCTGATCAATGCAAACAACCTAGTAGGTCTTTTGATACAGCCTGAAGTCTGTGACATTTATAAGCATTGTGCCCAAATTCTAACAAGCCTGGGGTGTGAACAGCCTGGGGCCAGCTGGAGAGAAGCTTTTGGCTCTGGGAGCCCCTTCAGCCGCCAAGTTGGCAGAGATCTCTGAATATGGGATGGTCTGTGTTCAGTGCTAATTTAAGCCACGTGAGGGTCTCAGCTCTTTTCTGGGTAGGAGGGTATACAAGGTGGGAAGCCTTAGGCTTAGGGAGTATGGTTTGCCAGAAGGGAGGAGAGAGCACCAGACTGGGATTCCAAACTCCAGGGTACAATTGGCAAGTCTGTAATAAGTCGATTGCTTTGTCTCCCTCTTCTCTGTCAAAGTGGGATTGTCTGGAGCAGTTTCTTTTTGTCTCTTTACTCCCCCTTTCAGCTGTGGGGAGGTTGACCATGGTCACATTTTGAGAAGTTTGGAGCTCTTCTAAGATCACCTAGAATCATAATTTTCAAGGTTCAAGGGACATTAAAAGGTATCTGGTTTAACTCATTCATTTTACAAATGAGGAAACTGAGGCCCAGAGAGGTTAAAAGATTTACCTCAGAGGAAGAAATTTGCCTACATTCCTATAGTAAGTAAAAGAGAAAAACTACACCAGCTGGAAAATCAGCACTAGAATGCCAATCTTATTCCACCGCCCTGCTTCACCCCTTTCCACACTCTGCCCCAAAATGATTACCCACAACTAACCTCCTTCATTTAGTTCTTATTAATGCTTATCAGGCACCCTCACCCCACCCTTCTTTCCTTTGCTAAGTCTTATCACTTCTATCTCTGTAACATCACTCCAATATGTCTCCTCCACTCACCTAAAGAGTGCCCACCCTGTTTCAGGACCCCATCATCACCTTTTACTGGGACTGCCGCAAAAACCTTCTGAGCCTCAAACATCTCCCCTCTCCAATTCATCTTTCACATGGCCACCAAAGTAATATTCCTACAGCACAGGTCTGACCTCATCACTCCCCAGCTCAATCAATTCTAGTGGCTCGCTGTTATCTCTAGAATCCTCTGTCACTTAAAGCCCTTCACTAGCTGGCTCCAATCTATCTAGCCTTATTGTACAGTACTCTCTATGTACTCTTTGGACCAGTGAAACTGATCTTGCTGTTTCCAGCACACAGCATTCCCTCTCCTCTCTCCATACCTTGGCACAGGTATTCCTCCTTGCCTGTAATATGCTTCCTCTTCATTTCTATTTCTGATCCCTAATTTTCAAAGCTCAGCTAAAAGGCTATCTCACACATGAAGCTTTCCTTTCCCAGTACCTCCCTCTCTACACCCCTACCAAAAATGACTTCATATATATTTTGCATATACTTACATGTACATGTCCTTTCCCCTATAGAATATAAGGTCCTTGAGGGCAAGGACTACTTTATTCTTGGCTTTGTATCCCCAGTGATTGACATGATGCCTGGAATGTATTAGGGGCTTAATGTTTCTGGGTTGATTGCTCATGTATGCCCCTAATTCCCAACTGGGCAAGTCAACAGGTACTTCTGGATCATTTACTATATGCCCAACCCAATGGCAGTTACCATAGAGAAGACAAGCAATGGAGAAGATGTGATCCTGCAAACAAAGAGCCAATCTGGTTGGGAAAAGCAAGACTCACATACATTTACTGATTAAAGACGTATTTAGATCTGGCCAAATACAAAGTAAATAAGTGTATCTTAGAGGTGATAGAACTTTGAAGATATTCAGGGTATCGATCTCAAAGAGAAGATCCTAATAGAATGAAAAAGGGGAGGCAAGAGACAGGCAAGAGAATATCAAGAAGTCAACCCAGTACAGTGAAAATGTCCAAAAGTTGACCTGAAATCACATAGAATGAGATTGTAAATTGCAGAGTAGTTGTTCTACATGAAGCATGGAAGGGTTGCTATCAGTTCTAGTGGAGGAAGTGCCCACATCAGTGAGATCACAAATCCATCAGAGTATGAATCAAGTGGCACAAAGTGAAGTAGGAGTTCAGAGAGGGAAAAAAATCATCGTAAAGTAGTATTGAGGAAGATGAGCTAGGACTCTAGCTGAGACCTTAAAGGACAGGTGGGATTTGGAGAAATAGCTAAGAGCCTGATAGAAGAACTTGGAAGTATTTGTGTTACAAAATTACCTTCATGTCAGTGTTAAACCAATATTATTGAGAGCAAAGGTATGATCAGCAGCATGGTCCAATAATCCATGAGAGAAAACTACTGGGAATTATAAGTCATGGATTCAGATGTCTGTGTATCAATGTGTAGAATTGGGAGTGGGAAAGGTTGTCTGTACCTGTGATTTCATCAATATAGGGAAACTCTTCTACCAACGCAGGATCATAACTGTTGTTCTACAGTTAATATTCTTACAGAGCTGCCTGGAGTGCAGAGTGAGGTTAGGCAATTTATCCAAGGTCACATGGCCAGTATACATCAGGAGAACGGACTCCTGACTCTGAGGCCAGGTACTACTATCCTAGAAAGATTCTTCTCATCTCTTTCATGTCTTAGGAAGACCACTGAAGCACTTGGGGCATCCATTTGTTATTTCTCCAGCTTAGTACCTGATTGGCTCATTTACTTTTCCAGTCCCTTGTCATGATTTTTACAACACATCTAGTGTATAATGCTTCTAACTTTGCAGAATACAGGTAACAAAAAATGAACTTGAAATAGTCATACAAGGAAGGAAATACAACCTTATAGTTATCTCCACAGCATTATAGGATAGGACTCAAACCTGGAATATTGCCTTGGAAGGATATAGCTTGTTCAAATGAACTTACTCTGATGGAATGTGGTTGGGCAGTAGTATTACCTGGCAAAAAAGACATATAACTGTGAAAATTTATAGACCTGAGAAGGTATGCAGGGGAGAAAGCATCCAGCAGGGATAAAAGAAAGAAGAAAAAGAAGTAATATCATTAGGGTTTGATGTTATGTACTATTTACATATATACTCTGTAGCAAGGGTGGGGAACCTGTGGCCTCGAGGCCACATATGGACTTCTAGGTCCTCAAATATGGCCCTTAGAATGAATCAAAACTTTGAAGTTTGGGGCCATACTTGAGGACCTAGAGGGCCCTGCTCTACTCCATAGTACTCTCATCTATACTAAGAATGTCCAGAAAGCTGGAAGTAGTCAATAATATTCTGGATACTGACTATAAACCTGGCACAGAAGCAAGATTGTTGCAATGGGCTCTTTTTACTATCAAGATATTTGCCAGAGGTATATATCGACAAAAGGCAGGGACAACTTCTTAACTTGCTTTGCTCACAACATCATTCTTCAGAAGCTAAAAGAAACAAACAAAGGAACTTCTATTCTGGACCCCATTGTGACCAATTAGAAGGAATAGCGAAGGAATAGTGAAGAGTCTTGGGAAAGAGCAATGATGCCATCTTGGAGTTGGTGGTGGTTGCAGATTTCAAAAGAATCATTGAATATTTAACCAGAATATTTAACTTTAGAATTTATCTTGCTTACCCTACCCCCTTCCCAAGGGCATACAGCTAGTAAGTGGAAAAACGAGAATTTCAACCCTTTAATTGACACACATACCCCACCAGCAGTTGTCCCATCCTTCTGATGTAGATACAAACAGTGGCCTATGGATTAAAAATGATATTACGGGTTGATTTTCCAATACATTGTGAAGCCCGGTAGCTTATTCTGTAACTTGAAGGTATCCTGAAGTCCTTTCCCCATATCTTGAACCTATACCAGGGTTTGTGTCCCTTATCCTGTGTTCCCTCTGTCCTTTAATTTTTAACCTGTGTCTTCCTGCCCTGTCCTTAAATCCTTAGACCATAAAGAATTCCCTTTGTCTCCCTCATCCTATCCTGCCTTTAATCTTTAACCTCCATAAAAAGTAAAACTACATCATCATTTTGAAATCTATACATAAGTGTAACTCCCCCAAACATCAGGGTCTCACTTAGCTTTCTTGCTAAAGAGGCCTATGTTTGTTTACTCAATAATAAAGTTCCCAATTGGGGAATCTTTCACAGAGTGGGTCTCTAAGTGAATTCTTTCACACCTGAACCTCACTCTCCCCAACTCTACACCTCAACACCTTCATGCATTCAGGATAGCAAAACTCTGAAAGAAAAGCATTTTTTTCCATTAACTGAGAAAGATGCTTAAAGGGAAGTCAGTTCAAGAAGAAAAAGAGGCTCTCAATAACAAAGTTTTAGTGATGCAATTGGAGAAGAACTCAGTAAAGAACAAAAGTGAGAAGTTTCTAAAAAGATTGATGTGACTATGTAGGGAGACTTTAATGAACACAGATTTTAAAAGAGATTGTACAAAGATGAAAGCCAGTACAGGTAATCAATGATAAATATAAGAGAGAGGAATATTCCTATAAGAACAGTGTTAGGAAAATAGTCAATATAATTAGAAGGACTTCTTTAATATAGGAAGACAGAGAGAGACAGAGACAGAGAGACAGAGACAGAGCGAGAGAGAAAGAGACAGAGTGAGAGAAGAAGAGAGAGAGAGAGTGCAAGAGTGAGAGAAGGGACAGCTGACTGGAGCATATGTAAAGCACTTGAAAAGTTTACAGGTCTAAGTACGTGCCTCGTTGTTGTTCAGTCATTCAGTTGTGTCCAACCCTTCATGATCCCATAGATACACACCAATACTGTCCATGGTGTGTTCTTGGCAAAGATACTATAGTAATTTGACATTTCCTTCTCCAGCTCATTTTACATATGAGGAAACTGAGGCAAACAGGATTAAGTGACTTGACCAGGGTCACACAGCCAGTAAGTGTCTGAGGTCATATTTGAACTCAGGTCTTCCTTACTTCAGGTTCAGATCTCTATCTATTGTGCCTCCTAGCTGTCTCTGGAAACATAATAGGTACTTAATAAATGCTTGTTGTCTGACTAACATATAGACAACAGCAATTGCCATCTATAGAACGTTTTACAGTTACAAATCCTGATACATTCTATATGGATTTCAGGAAAGTATTTGTCAGGATCTCTTCCAATATCCTTGGGAACAAAACACAGAAAAGTGGACCAGGTAACTGTTTATTAATAGTTTAGTGTCAAACTAGGTTTATAATAGCATAGTAGGCAGTTTGATCCTGTCCTAGTCTATTATTTTATCCACAATTTCTATGAGGACTTATAATGTATCCTTATCGAATTTGGAGATGGAAAAAGGTGAGAGGGATAGAAAATATGATGCGTAACAGAATAAGGGTCTCTATAGACCAAAACAACTAGCAAAAACCAATAAAATTTAATAGGAATTATTGTTAAGTTCTATATAAAAAATAATTATACTAGGATAAGGAAGATATGAAAAGATAGCCATTTATGTGAAAAAGAAAAAAGATCCAAGTACTTGAATATAATCACAATGTGTTAGCAGGTGACAAGGCTGCTTTAAAAAAAAAAACAAATACAATTGTGATCTCCATTAATATTCATTTTCACCTTTTTAAATGATTAAGTGTCTGCTAGAGGCAGCAGCAGATTAGTGGATAGAGGTCAGACTTTGGGGTCAAAAAGTCCTGAGTACAAATTTTGCCTCTTGCCAGCTATGTGACCGTGGGCAAGTCACTTAATCTCTTTTTGTGCCAAATAAATCTCTAAGACTATAATTTACAGATGAATTGTTGATCTGAACTGATGAAGACATTTCCACACCAGGAGTTTTCCATACTGATGAAATCACAAGTCTGAAACCACCAAATGCAAAGCACTGTTAGGTGCTGTATGAAAGGAAGGCATCCAGCTGGGCCTTGAAGGACTGCCACAGGCAGTGATGGGCAGAGTGCATTCCAGGCACAATTAAAATCTTTAACCTGACAATGTCTGTTTTGTATGGGGCATATAAATTGAGGGGAAAAGACATGGAGACAAGATAGTAGACAGTTTGGAGGACTAAGAGCAATCCAGTTTGGCAAGATAATGGAGTAAGTGAAAGGGAATAGGTCAAAGCCAGACTATGGAAGGCCCAGAATGCTGGACTGAAAGTTAAGTTTTGCACATTATGAAAGAATCACTGAAAGCTTTTGAGAAGAAGAATGACAAGATGAGAATCGTGCATTAGGCAGATTACTCTGGCAGCACTGTGTAAGATACATTTGAGTACAGAGAGAAAGACTTGGCAAGGAGACCCATTGGAAGACTGACTAGTGCTAGAGGCTAGGTGAAGGGCAATGCCAACCCAAATGGGGATAGCACCAATGGTCATAGAAATGAGGGCAGGACTTTGGCACATGCTGCAGAGGTAGAACTGATGTGACTTAGCAACTGAAAGAATAAGAGAAAGAGGGGGAAAGAGAAGAGAGAGATTTTAAGCCTAGATGACTGAAAAAAGGAAGGTGTTCTCAATAGATATGTAGGGAAGTTATGAGAGAAAGGAGGTTTAAGAGAACTCTAAAATGTTGAGCTCCATTTTGGAAATGTGGCTCTCCAAGAGGAGATTCCAAAAGCAGGGCAGTGATAATACCATGTCACTCTGTGAGGCCACATCTGGCATGTATATAAACCACCTCTGTTGTATGTTCATTTTCAATTCTTGATGTCACATTTTAAAGGGGACATATACATATACAAAGGAGTGATCTTAGGGTTGGTCAGTCAATAATCACTTATTAAGTACTTACTATGCGCCAGGTACTGTGTTAAGTGATTGGGATACAAAAAAAAGCAAATATATTTTCCCTACCCTCAAAGAGCTCATATTCCAATTGGAGAGACAACATGTAAATGACAGCTACATCAAGATATATACCAAGTAGTTGGAAGGCAACCCAAGAGGGAAGAGACCAAGAACGACCTCCTGTAGAATATATGATTTTCAAATCATGAAGGAAACTAAAAGTGAGGGGGAGAGAATTCTAAGTATGTAGGCAGCCAGTACAAAGGCAAAGTCAGGAGATGAAATGCTGCACTAGGAAAAATAAAGAGGCTGTATGGATCATAGAGTGCATGATGGGGCATAATGTATGAGAAGACTGGAAAAGAAACAAGGGACCATCAGAGCTGTTCCCTTGGGAGGGGTCATACCATGTGACAATATTAGCCAGTAAAGCATAATAGCCTGTGAATCAAAATTATATATTATCACTAGCATATGACTAAAGTACTTGTAGCATTTATAAAATTGCAAAGTGGATTTTTTGAAAGAGCTAAGACTGGCTTCAATTCCTTACAAATTCTAGAACATATTATTAAAGGCCTGAACAGAAAACATCAAGAAAATGGAGCAATGATCACAAAGAACAGCAGAATGGCCTCATTAAGAACAGGTAACACCAGACTAAGATCATTTCCGTTTTGCAGGTTTATTAAACTGAGGGATCAGGGGAAAATTATAGACATAGTCTACCTCAAACTCAGGAAAATCACTTTTAAATGGTTCTCATGGTATTATCCCTGCAGTTAAGATGGAAAGATGTTGGCTAGTATCATTTTCATTGTTGAGTTGCTTAAGTTGTGCCTAACTCTTCATGACCCCACTTAGGGTTTTCTTAGCAAAGATAAAGGAGTGATATGCTATTTCCTTTTCCAGCTCATTTTACAGATGAGGAAACTGAGGCAAACAGGATTAAGTGACTTGCCCAGGGTCACATAGCTAGTAAGTGTCTGAGGCTGGATTTGAACCCACTAAGATGAGTCTTCTTGACTCCAGTCCCAGGACTCTATCTACTGTACCCTCAGCTGCCCTTGACTCTTGATCTTTTTTTTAAATAAGAAATTTAGATAAAGGCATAAGTGATATGCTTACCATATTTGCAATAAGAGAATAGAATCAGGATTCATTCATTCAACAAATAATTATTAAGTGCCTAATATATGGCAGGCTTCAAGGCAGGTTCAAGACAAGAACAAAACAGCCACTACCTTCAAATACTTTACATTCTATTGAAAACCTCAACAAGCTAGAACATTGGATCACATCTAATAATCTGAAATTTAAAGGATAAAGTCATGCATCTGAGTTACAAAAATCACCATCACAAGTATAAGGTAATGAAAGTATGATTAAGCAGTACTTCATGTGAGAAAGATTTGAGGACATTGGTGGACTACCAACTAAGCATAAATCAGCAGTGTGATATGGGGCTCCCAAAAGCCAATACAATCCTAGCCTACAGTAGGAGAGGCCTTGTCCCCCAAAGCCCTCCAAATACCTATAAAAATGACTCTAAACAAATTCTAGAGCTACAGAAGCCACAAAATGACAGAGTGAAACATATCCCCAGCCTAAGACAACCTGGCAAGTCAACAAGAAGGGTCTATTGCACTGGGTAGGGAGTGGATCACACAGGCACAGACAGGCCAGAGGAGATCTTAGGGAACTAAATCATTGGAAACTGTGGCAGTTTCCAGACTTCTCAACCCTAATACACTGAAAAGGTCAGTGGGAAAACTCTGTAGACCTGGGTGAAAGAGGAGCTGGAGATCTGATCAGGTCAGCCTCAGCCCCAGGGTGGTGGGGATGGTAGTAGCAGCTGGTGGTAGTGGCAGCAGCAGGAGCAGAGGGTGCTTCTGGAGCTCTGGGCCCACAGACAGTGGGGAATCAAGCAGCTGATACAAAATCCCTGAAGCCTGGGACAGTACATCTATCCCCACCCTCATTGGAAGCAGAGCCCTACCTTGAAAAAGAGTTAGAAAGTCAGGTATCTGGTTGGGAAGATGAGTAAACATGGTAAAAAAAAAAAAAACTCAGACTATAGAATCTAACTTTGCTGACAAAGAAGATCAAAACATACAACCAGAAGAAGACAACAAAGTCAAAGCTCTTGCATCCAAAGCCTCCAAGAAAAATGTGAATTGGTCACAGGCCATGAAAGAGCTCAAAAAGGATTTTGAAAATCAAGTGAGAGAAAGAGAGGAAAAATTGGGAAGAGAAATGAGAGTGAAATAAGAAAATAATGAAAAATGAGTCAATAGCTTGTTAAAGGAGACTCAAAAAAATATTGAAGAAAATAACACCTTTAAAAATAGACTAACCCAAATGGCAAAAGAAGTCCAAAAAGCCAATGAGGAGAAAAATGCCTTAAAAAGCAGAATTGGACAAATGGAAAAGGAGGTCCAAAAGCACAATGAAGAAAATAACTCATTCAAAATTAGAATGGAGCAAATAGAAGTGAATGACTATATGAGAAATCAAGAAATTTTAAAACAAAACCAAAAGAATGAAAAAATAACAGACAATTTGAAATATCTCATTGAAAAAACAACTGACCTGGAACATAGATCTGGGAGAGATAATTTAAAAATTATTGGACTACCTAAAATCCATGATCCAAAAAAGAACTTAGTTATCATCTTTCAAGAAATTATCAAAGAAAACTGCCCTAACATTCTAGAACCAGAGGGCAAAATAAATATTGAAAGAATTCCAAATAATGTCCTGAAAGAGATCCAAAAAGAAAAACTCCAAATTCCAAAAATGCCAAATTCCAAAGTTCCCAAGTCAAGGAGAAAATATTGCAAGCAGCCAGAAAGAAACAATTCAAGTATTGTGGAAATACAATCAGGATAACACAAGATCTAGCAGCTTCTACATTAAGGGATTGAAGGGCTTGGAATATGATATTCTGAAGGTCAGAGAAGCTAGGATGAAAACCAAGAATCACCTACCCAGCAAAACTGAGTATAATCCTTCAAGGGAAAAATATAACATTCAATGAAATAGAGAATATTCAAGTATTCTTGATGAAAAGACCAGAGCTGAATAGAAAATCTGACTTTCAAATACAAGAATGTAGAGAAGCATGAAAAGGTAAACAGGAAAGAAAAATCATAAGAGACCTATTAAAATTGAATTGTTTACATTCCTACATGGAAAGATGATATTTGTAACTCATGAGATCTTTCTCAATATTAGAATAGTTGAAGGAAATAGGTAGATAGAAAAATTAGAGAGAGAGAGAGAGAGAGAGAGAGAGAGAGAGAGAGAGAGAGAGAGAGAAATGGCATAGGGTGAGTTGAATATGAAGGGATGATATCTAAAAAATAAAATTAAGGTGTGAGAGAGGAATATATTGGGAGAAGAAAAAAGTGAGGGATAGAATGAGGTACATTATCTTACATAAAAGAAGCAAGAAAAAGGTTTTACAATGGAAGTGAAGAGGGGGGAGGTCAGAAGGAATAAATAAACCTTATTCTCATTAGATTTGGCTTAAGGGGGGGAGGAGCCAAGATGGCAGAGTAGAAAGATGCACATATGCTAGCTCCAAACCCACAGCCCATAAAATACCTGTAAAGAAGAACTCCCAACAAATTCTGCAGCAGCAGAAGCCACAGAACATCAGAGTGGAGGAGATATCTGTTCCAGAGAGCCCTGAAAAACCAACGCAAAAGGTTTGTCGCACGCTGGACCTGGAGCAGAGCCCAGCCCTGCCTCAGCCACTCGGCACTGAGAGGAGCAGATCTGAGCAGGCTCCAGGGATGGAATCTCCAGCAGCCACACATGTCCCTCTACACACAGGTGCAAAGGTCAGTGAGAGAGTCTTTTTGGCTTCCCTAGAGGGGAGTGGGGTGTCCCCATAACTAAGGCCCGCTCAGGAGGCAGCAGCAGAGGCAGCAGAGGACAAGGGCTCCCAAAGCAGGCAGGATCCCAGGTCCATTGTTGAAGGTCTCCCTGTAAACCCCCTGAGGAAATTGAGGCCTGTGTGGTGGCCCTGCCCCTACCTGAGCACCTGAACTTAATCTCACACTGAATAGCAGCCCCGCCTCCACTGAAAGCCCTGAGGCTGGGAAGCAGCATTTGAATCTCAGACCCAAAGTGCTGGCTGGACGGATCTGGAGGCAAGGTGGGTGTGGAGAGGACATGCAGAAGTCAAGACACTGGCTGGGAAAATGCCCAGAAAAAGCAAAAAAAATAAGACCATAGAAGGTTACTTTCTTGGTGAACAGATATCTCCTCCCATCATTTTAATGATGAAGAATAAGGCTTACCATCAGGGAAAGACACAGAAGTCAAGGAGTCTGTATCCCAAACACCCAGAATAAATATTCAATGGGCTCAGGCCATGGAAAAGCTCAAAAAGAATTTTGAAAATCAAGTTAGAGAGGTGGAGGAAAAACTGAGAAGAGAAATGAGAAAGGTGCAAGAAAAGCATGAAAAGCAGGTCAACACCTTGCTAAAGGAGACCCAAAAAAATGCTGAAGAAAATAACACCTTGAAAAATAGACTAACTCAATTGGCAAAAGAGGTTCAAAAAAGCCAACGAGGAGAAGAATGCTTTCAAAAGCAGAATTAGCCAAATGGAAAAGGAGGTTCAAAAGCTCACTGAAGAAAATAGTTCTTTCAAAATTAGAATGGAACAGATGGAGGCTAATGACTTTATGAGAAACCAAGAAATCACAAAACAAAACCAAAAGAATGACAAAATGGAAGATAATGTGAAATATCTCATTGGAAAAACAACTGACCTGGAAAATAGATCCAGGAGAGACAATTTAAAAATTATAGGCCTACCTGAAAGCCATAATCAAAAAAAAGAGCCTAGACATCATCTTTCATGAGATTATCAAGGAAAACTGCTCTGAGATTCTAGAACCAGAGGGCAAAATAAGCATTGAAAGAATCCACAGATCACCTCCTGAAAGAGATCCCAAAAGAGAAACTCCTAGGAACATTGTGGCCAAATGCCAGAGTTCCCAGGTCAAGGAGAAAATATTGCAAGCAGCTAGAAAGAAACAATTCAAGTATTGTGGAAATACAATCAGGATAACACAAGATCTAGCAGCTTCTACATTAAGGGATCAAAGGGCATGGAATAGGATATTCCAGAAGTCAAAGGAACTAGGACTAAAGCCAAGAATCATCTACCCAGAAAAACTGAGTATAACACTTCAGGGGGAAAAATGGTCTTTCAATGAAATAGAGGACTTTCAAGCATTCTTGGTGAAAAGATCAGAGCTGAAAAGAAAATTTGACCTTCAAACACAAGAATGAAGAGAAGCATGAAAGGGTAAACAGCAAAGAGAAATCAAAAGGGACTTACTAAAGTTGAACTGTTTACATTCCTACATGGAAAGACAATATTTGTAACTCTTGAAACTTTTTTCAGAATCTGGGTAGTTGGTAGGATTACACACACACACACACACACACACACACACACACACACACACACAGAGAGCACAGGGTGAATTGAATAGGATGGGATCATATCTTAAAAAAATGAAATTAAGTGGTGAGAGAGAAATATATTAGGAGGAGAAAGGGAGAAATGGAATGGGGCAGGTTATCTCTCATAAAAGAGGCAAATAAAAGACTTTTCAGTGGAGGGAAAAAGAGGGGAGGTGACAGAAAAAACATGAAGCTTACTCTCATCACATTTGACTAAAGGAAGGAATAAAATGCACACTCATTTTGGTATGAAAACCTATCTTACAATACAGGAAAGTGGGGGAGAAGGGGATGAGCAGGGTGGGGGGGAATGATGGAAGGGAGGGCAGTGGGAGGAGGGAGCAATTTGAAGTCAACACTCTTGGGGAGGGACAGGATCAAAAGAGAGAACAGAAACAATGGGGGGCAGGATAGGATGGAGGGAAATATAGTTAGTCTTACACAACATGACTATTATGGAAGTCATTTACAAAACTACATGGATATGGCCTATATTGAATTGCCTGCCTTCCCAAAGGGAATGGGTGGGGAGGGAGGGATGAAGAGAAGTTGGAACTCAAAGTTCTAGGAACAACTGTCAAGTACTGTTCTTGCTACTAGGAAATAAGAAATACAGGTAATGGGGTACAGAAAGTTATCTGGCCCTACAGGACAAAAGAGAAGGTGGGACAAGGGAAGGGAGGGATGATAGAAGAGAGGCAGATTGGTGATAGGGGCAATCAGAATGCTTGGTGTTTTGGGGTGGGGGGAGGGGACAAATGGGGAGAAAATTTGGAACCCAAAATTTTGTGAAAATGAATGTTAAAAGTTAAATAAATAAATTTTAAAAAAAAGATTTGGCTTAAGGAAGGAATAACATACATACTCAATTGGGTATCTTACCCTACAGGAAAGTAGAGGGGAAAGGGATAAAAGGGCGGCAATGATAGAGGGGAGGGAAGATTGGGAAGGGGGTAGTCAGAAGCAAACACTTTTGAAAAGGGGCAGGGTCAAAGGAGAAACCAGAATAATTGAGGGATGGGATATGATGAAGGGAAATTTAGTTAGTCTTTCACAACATGACTATTATGGAAGTATTTTGAATAACTATACATGTATAACCTATATTGAGTTACTTGCCTTCTCAGTGAGGGTGAGTGGGAAGGGAAAAAGGGAGAGAATTTGGAACTCAAAGCTTTAAAAACAAATGTTAAAATAATTGTTTATTACATGCATCTGTGAAATAAGATATACAGGCAATGGAGTATGGAAACCTATCTTACCCTTCAAGAAAGTAAAGGAGAGGGGGATAGGAGAAGAGTATGATAAAAGGGAGGGCATACTGGGGGAAGGGGTAATCAAAATGCATGCCATCTTGGTATGGGGAGGAGAGAGATGGGGAGAAAATTTGGAACTCAAAATTTTGTGGAAATGAATATTGAAAACTAAAAATAAATAATTTAAACCTGGATGCCATATTCAAGGAAGGACACTAATGGGCTGGTGAGCTTCCTGAAGAGAGTGAACAAATCAACAAAAGACCTCAAGATCATGCTATCTGTGGACTAGCTGAAAGACCTAGGCACATTTAGCTTAGAAAAGAGAAAACCTAAAGGGAATATAATAACTGCATTCAAGCATTACAAGGATTGTCATGTAGGAAAAGGATTAGCCATGGTCCATTTCATGTCAGAAGGCAGAAAAAAGAATAATAAATGAAGCTTGAGAAGATGTTTGAAAATTTCCTGACAATTTGGGTTATTCTAACATGTGATAGGCTGACTCAAAGGGGAGTGGATTTCTCCTCCCTGGACATCTTTAAGGAAAGGCTGGATGATTGCATAGTATGTTGCAGGTGAGATTCTAATTCAGATCCAGGTTCGACCTGATGACCTGAAAATTTTCTTCCATTTCTGAAATCTGTGATTCTTATGGAAACAGGCACCAACTCGATAATATAGGAAGATTGGTGGAGCTGGTTGGCAACTAGGAAAGAAAGAGATGAGATATCATTGCTCTTAGTTGTTGAATGGCTAAACAAAGTATAGTGTATGAACAGAATGGAATGGAATATTAAATATTAACAATGCAGAGTGATCACGGGAAGATTTCCATAAACCGATGCAAAGTGAAAAAAAGTACAGCCAGGAGAACAATCTATACAATGCCTACAATAATGCGAATGAAAACAACACCAAATGGCAGCTGACCTTAGATGAGTTGCAATAACCAATCTTGGTCTAGTGGAGGACAAATAATGAAACACAGTTCACTCCTCTTGGTAAAGAGCTACGTGACTACAAGAGGAAAGTACTTCAGACACCATTACTTTGCTAGTTAGTTTTGTCTAACTATTTCCCTTGATAGCAAGGAAGGATTCAATGGAAAGGGAGGATATATTGGGCAATAATTGTGATATAAAACTGATGAGCATCAATTAAACTTTTAGAAAATGAATATGAGTGTCTATGGTTGAGGGAAGGAAAGCCAGCAAAATGATAAATGTAAATAAAGAACCATGCAGAGGCAGGAAGACAGGATGAGAGAGAGAATAAGAAAAATTTAAGAGTGGAAGAGAGAGATAGAAGAGAAAGAGGAAGAAGGAGAAGAAGAAGGAGAAGAAGAAGAAGAAGAAGAAGAAGAAGAAGAAGAAGAAGAAAGAAGAAGAAATAAGAAGAAGAAGTAAGAAGGAAGAAGAAGAAGAAGAAGAAGAAGAAGGTAAGAGGTATCATTGGTCTCAGGGCATATCTATTATTTCAGTTTTTCCAATGACTGAAGCACCCTCAACGCAAAAGTTGAAACTTGATAAGAAACGAAACAGAGTGAGAATTTTAAAAATATAAATCAAATGTCATTGGTCCTAAGTAATAGCTGTTAAAGTGAAACTCCAGCACTTAGTAACAGTCAATGTCACCTGGAAAGGGTCTAGAATGGGCATAGATACCAGTTAAAAAGAGGTGGGATAACTAGGAATGTTTTTGTCAGAAAGGACCTTAGAAATCCTCTGTCTTGGCCTCTTTGTGCAAATAAGGAAACTGAAGCTCAGAAAGGTTAAGTAAATTATTTCTCATCTCACAGCTGGGAAGCGGCAGAGCCAAAATATGAATCCAGAATTCTGATTCTGAATTCAGTATTCTCCACCACTAGCAATGGAGCTTCACACAAACAGTGAATGGACATGGACTAGTGACCTGTGTGTAGAAATGTGCCAAGAGAGCTGCACAGAGGCCCGAGCATGACCTAGGATCAAGAATCAGGGTGAGCTACGTGCTAATCAAAGCTTGCGTAAGTGATACAAATGATGTGGCAATAATATCATTATTAAAGGCTCACATTTCTATCTGGCTTTGAATGCTTTCCTTGTGAGGCAGATATATAGTTGCAATTATCATCCCCGTTTTCATCAGAATAAATGAATTGTCCAGTCTCATGTGAGTAATATATCTGAGTTAAGACATGAATCCAACTCTTTTGACCCCAAGCTCTCTGCCTCTTTCCACTGCATCAGTCATAAGCTTTTATATGCTGTTTTATTTTACTTTTGTTCTAATCACTCAGCAAAGATGTTTTTTGAGGAACTCAATCCTTTTCTAAGGTCAGTATTATAATCCTAGAAATCTGAGAAAAGTTCATCTAGTCCAACCCCTTTGTTTTACAGATAAGGAAATTGAGGCCCAGGGAGGTTAAGAGACTGGTCACACAAGTAGTAGGTGTCAGAGGCAAGATTTGAACTGAGACCCTCTGAGCCCATAGCCAGTTCTCTTTTCACACACACACACACACACACACACACACACACACACACACACATACACACACACACATCCATGGAGATCAGGAATAATGGCTGCTAAAGAGAGAGCAAGCTCTACTTCTCGGACAGAACTCCAGCACTGACCCATTAGGAGGTCTAGACAAAGTAATTTCTGGAAGTTCTGCTACAGGGGCTGATTTTCCTCTTGCTCTATTTCCGTATAACCACTTATTAGGAATTAACTTTATCAGATTACTTTGTCAACCACAGGACCAAATGACAGCAGGATCCTGCCGGGGTAGAATACAAGATGGGATCCCAGGGAGGAGTGAGGATTGGAATGCTGAGGGGTGTGAGGAAGGGGATAGATGGGGTAGAAAAGAATATAGGGAATCCTGAAAGAGAAAGTTGATGTTGAGTCATTCCAGTCATGTCCAACTCTTTGTAACCCCATTTTGGGATCTTCTTGGCAAAGATACTGGAGTGATTTTGCCATTTATTTCTCCAGTTCATTTTCCAGATAAGGAAACTGAGGCAAACAGGGTTAAGTGACTTACCCAGGGCAATCAGTTTAGTGTTTGAGATCACATTTGAACTCACAAGATGAGTCTTCCTGACTCCAGATTAGGCACTCTATCTACTATGCTATCTAGCTGCCCCAAAAGAGAAAGTGGGAGTCCATTAAGGGACCTCTTCTCACCTTCAGAATAGCCAGATGAAACGAGCCCATGACCCAATGAAATCCTGGAAGGACAAGGGTCACTGCTGACCAGGAACTTAATTCTCATCCCAAATATTCGCTGTCACACCACATACTATTTTTCTACTCATTTTCTAGCTGAGAGGGTGGGTTTGGGTGAGCAAGGGGAAATAGGAAGGGAAGGGCAGATGAGAGGAGGCCAAGCAGCTCCACAAGGAAACCAATGCAAAACCACCATGGGTTCTGGAAAGCTAAGTCTGTGGCTATCTGAGGGCCCATCTCCAAATACCTAAGGGATCAGCCCTCTGTAAAGAACCAGTAACAACTGGAGGGGATCTGGCCTTATTGATGCCCAAGAGATATTTGAAAGTTGGCAACAGTAGTGGACAGAACTCCTAACAGCCCCCCCATTCACCTACCTCAATACCATTGACCTCAGCTTGGGTGGGCTTCCCCCAGCACAGCTGGCAGCTGCCAGCCAGGAAGTGGCTTGTTTCTACCCTGACAGTCCCCCTGAAAACCAAGTCACAGGAAAACTGTAAAAAGTTTATGAGTCACATGTAAATGTCATTAATTACTGGTCCAGCCACCCCATTTTGATCAGACAGGAAGTCGTGTCTAGTTTCATTCTTGGCAACTCCTTCTAGATATTCCCTTCAAGTACTAAAAAAGTAATGAGGTGTCATTCTTGGCCTCTGACAGCTGGTGGGAAATATAGCCAGAGTGTCTAAGACAGATGAGGCAAGACCTATCTATACAGGGCAGTGGAAAGACAAGGAGTCAGGAGACCAAGGCTATCGTCCCAGCTGTATCCTGACATGCTACAAGGGGCTAAGCACATTCCAACCTCCCTTGGTCCCAGGTTCCTCATCAGTCATACAAGAATAGTTGTTGTGAGGATCAGATGAAATAATGGATATGACAGGTGCCATTCAAATATTTTTAGTCCAGACCCACAAAAGTCAAAACAACCTGGGTTCAAGTTCCATCTCTGATACATACTGGCAATGTGACCCTAGGCAAGTCATGTGATCTGATAGACTGATGGATTTTGAGTCAAAGGACTTGGATTCAACTCCTGCTTCAGCTACTTACTAACTGTGTGACCTTTAGAATGTTACTACATTTCTCAAGGGTTCCATTTCCCCAACTATAAAGAGAGGGGGTTGAATTACATGGCTTCTAAAGTCCCTTTTAACTTTAAATCTATGATCCTTCCACTATAAATTGCTAAGCAGTTGCTGATCTGTATTGGTAGAATGGATCTCCTCATACGGGTGCTCTGTACACTGACAACATCACAGGTCTGGGCTGTATAATAGTATAATCAACTATTATTTCTATTCTCATTACTTTTCAGTTTCCATATTTTGCATTGACCCCACACACTACTCACTACTACTGCAGATGCTTCCTGAGCTCTACTTCTTCTTTTTCCTATATCCTATAGGGATCCCAGATTCAGAGAACAGAGATATCTGTCTGGGCCAACCCCTCAGCCTTCCCTTCTCCCACTCTCAGGCATGTATCCCCAAGTAAGCCAAACATTAAAAGAACCACAAGGCATAAGGAGATGTCTATATTTCCATTGGCCTTCTGCCGGATTTCTTTCAGCCCACTGGACTGCTTGATTTTCCCAGCTGTTTAGAATAATGGCAAATCTCAACTTGAATATGTAAATTTGGGTGTAAATTAAAATAGCTCTGAGGTTTCACCTCATACTCAGAAAATTGACAAAAATGAAAAAAAAAATGGAAAGAGCCAAAGTTGGAGGGGCTGCAGAAAAAGGCACCCTGATACACTATTAGTGGAGGTGTGAATTGGTCCAACCACCGTGGAAAGTAATTTGTAATTATATTGAGAAAGTGATTAAAAATAGCCATGTCCTTTCAACCAGAGATCTTCACTACTAGGTTTATACACCCCAAGGAGATCAAAGACAGAAAGAAAAATCCCAAATACACCAAAATATTCATTACATCATTTTGTGGAGGGGGGATAGGAAAAATACAATCTGAACCAAAGTAGGTGTCCATTGATTGAGGAATGGCTAACCAGGGGTGGGGAACCTGCAGCCTTGAAGCCACATGTGGTCCTCAAGGTCCTCAAGTATGCCTGGGCTGCAGGTTCCCCACTCTCAGAACAAATTTCAGTGTGTGGATATAATAGAATATTCCTGCACCCAAGAAATGGTTAATATGAAGAATTCAGAGAATACAGTATATGAATTAATACAGACTGAAGTAAGCAGAGATCATAAAATGATGAATATAGTGACTTTAACAGTATAAATGGAAAGAAAAACACAAAGAAACTAAAAGTTCCATAATTATAATGACCAAGGCACTGGACAAAATTTGAGAAAATAAACCCTACTCCTTTCATTGCAGAAACGAGGGATTGGGAGTATAGAATGTTACATTTACTTATCAGACACAGTTGATGTGTTGGTTGGTTTTGTTAAATTTTCCTTTTTCTTAATCTTAATTACAAGAGAAGATTTTGTGAGTAGGAGAAGGGGAGGGGTGTATTCAGAGATGAATGGGATGTAAAAACAAAAAGTACTAATAAAAATAAGGGAAAATGAAGACACAAATCTGATAAAATTTAATACTCCTTGCCTCTTTTTTCTGTGTTTTTCATATACTCTTTTATGTTTCTCTAACTTTTCCCTGCCCTGATGCTCAATGCTGTCTCCTTTCCTCGGGTCTTATAACTGAAGAAAATGGCAAGTCATTTATCCCAAGACTTAATATATCACCCTTTCCAGGGGCATTTAAGTGAGACCTGGAACTAACAGGTACTTACCTGAAGAAATGAAAATTTTAATAGTGAAATGTTAGGGACCAGTAGGACAGAGATTTTTGATCAGAAAGACCTTCCTACTTCCCTCTCAAATCTCACTTAGAAGCAAGCTGCCTTCTCTGTATATGGGGAAAGCTGGCCCTTGCCTTTGGTGAAGAGCTGTGAGAGTTCTCTGTCATTGGAGGCCTGTAGGGGAACCTACAGTCTCAATTTTCACTTCTGGGTAGATTGAGACTGTTTGGGGTTTAGGTTATAGACACCACATATCACTTTGTCTTTAGGGTCAGGCTGGGTGAACACCAGGTGCATTGGCCTCATCTGAACATAATTAACTCAATAGCCTTCCCTCTTTCATTTATTATTGACAAAACCCTACCCCAGACTTCATAGAGCTGGCATGTGGAGAGTAACTGTGAGGTGTCAACAAACACAATGTTTGTTTGCTGGGGGAGAGAGAAAGTCGGGGCGACAAGGGAATTGAAGGATTCCCTTCTATTTCCCTTCACCTCTTAGGCCCTAGCTAAGAAGCACCTGGCCCGTGATTCTTTTAATTTGGTACAACCAGAGTCAGCCTCACTCACAGAAGTATGCTAGCAATCTTCAATTCACCTCAACTGGACTTAATTCAGTTCAATTCAAACCAAAAAATATAGCACTGTGCTAAGGGCACTGAAGCTACAAATATGAACAATAACAAAGAATTTTCATTCTGATAGGAAGGATTGCAACAGTGGTATGCTTGTAAAGATTTAACAACCAGATCTCAGAAAGAAAGGAAAAAGAGAGAGAGATGGAGACAGAGAGAAAGGAAGGAAGGAAGGAAGGAAGGAAGGAAGGAAGGAAGGAAGGAAGGAAGGAAGGAAGGAAGGAAGGAAGGAAGGAAGGAAGGAAGGAAGGAAAGAAGGAAGGAAGCAAGCAAGGAAGGAAGGAAAGAAGAAAAGTACCCACACCGCACTTTTCAGTTTGGTCTGCGTTCCTAAAATTCTTTTCATCACTTTAAATCTAGACAAACAACAAAGCAATAAATCAAGCCCAGATGCATAGCTTTTGCTGATTTCCAAGTTGTAAATGCTCACACTGAAAATTTAACAACTGGCTCTGCCAGTAGATGCCGTCTCTAGCACACTCCTGGATAGCATGTAGTTTAGAGGAGAGATCAAGGAGAATATGACCTGTGACATTCAAGGAGGAAGTTTACATGGCAAACATGGTAAGTGGGTTTGTCTTTGAAAATGGGAAAAACTACCAGATGATGAAGATGGGTAGAAAATCCTTTCTGAGTTTGAGAGATGAGTATGCAAAGGTACTAAGGCAAGAAAAGACAACACTCAGATGGAAAACAAAGAAGCTAGTCCAGCTTGGCTGGACACAGAGTACATAAAGGAGAGGGACACAAGATAAGGTCAGAAAGGAAAACTGAAGTACTATCTACTGTCAGATAGTAGAAGAACTTGACTGTGTCAATCCAAGTCATTTGTATTTGCAGAAGCATGAAGGTAGGATAGGCAATGATATAGTGGCATTTGGCTATAGTGTCCCATGTGCAAAGGAAATTACTATGAATTAAGATAGGAAAGATTGGAGCCAGCTCTTATAAGGTCTTGACTGTCAGGCTAAGAGATTCATATTACTATTGTTGGGCAAAGGTAAGCCACTGAAGGTTTTTGAGTACAGAGTAACTAGCACAATAGGAAGATTACTCTGGTAGCAATGTGAAATATGGAGTGGAGATAAGAAACACTAGAGCAAGATTTCTTAACATTTTTATGTGTCTTGGACCCCTTTTGTAGGCTGGCAAAGTCTACTAAACCCCTTTTCAGAATCATATTTTTAAAATATAATCAATAAAATACATCAGATTACAAAGGTAACCAAAGGTTAGCGAAAATAAATAGGTAATTTTTCCCATTCAAGTTCACAGATCCTCTGAAATCTATATAGTCTATGAATCCCAGATGAAAAACCTCTGCACTATGGGCAGGGACACCAGGAAAGAGATGCTTGCAATACTTGAGTCAAGAGTTCATGAAATAATTAAGGACATTGCAGTGAAAGTACAAAGGAAGAGATGAATTTGCAAGATACTGCATTGGTAGAATGGGCAGAACTTAACAACTGAAGGGATGAAGGATGAAGGGTGGTTAGCGAGTCCAGAAATACTCCAGACTTTCAAGTTTCAGTGATTGGGAAGATGGTAAATGTCACCAAAAGAACTGGGGGAGTTAAAAGGAGGTACAGACTTAGGACAAGAGATAGTATGTTCAGTTCTGGACATGCTGAGTCTGAGATGCTGATGGGACATTAAGATGGAGTTATTTAGCAGACAGTTGTCAATTCAGTCCTGAAGCTCTGGGAGGAAGTTAGTGTTGGAAATACATATGTGGCATTTATTAGCAAGGGATGTTAAAAAAAAAAAAGGGAAGGGCATCATGGGAGTATATGAGATCACAAAGGAACAAAGTGTGAAGAAGGCAAAGATTGACCCTAGAGCAACAGCCATACTAGTGGATAAAAGGATGCAAAGAGCTAAGGGGTGACAAGGGTTAGTCAGGTTTTTAGGGGAGAACCGGAGCAGGGTAGCATCATGGAAATCAAGGAAAGAGTAGTATCGAGGAGGTCAAGGCAGTTAACAATGCCAAATGCTACAGAAAAGTCAAGGAGGATAAGGTCTGAGAAAGACTGCTGGCTTTAGCAATTCTGGACCATTGGTGAACTTAAAAAGAGCAGTCTCAGTAGAGTGCTTGGAATAAAAGGCAGATTACAGGGGACTGAGGGGTAAATAGGGACTGAGGAAAGGAAACCAGTGATCTAAGACTCCTCTTTTTGGTTTACAAGTGAAGGCAAAGGGAGAGATAGGATGACAACTTGAGGTCAAGGGAAAGTGTCAGGGCTTTTTAAGGATGTGCTAATCTGAGCTTGTTTGTAGGCAGATGAAGAGGAACCTATGTATTGTGACTTGGGTAGGCCTCCTTATTTCAGTGCCTAGGATACCTTCATGTGCAAAAATCTCAGGGATGGAAGAAACCTTGAAGGCCTTCTTAGACCCAGTATTATCTTGCCATAAGAGCGTTTGTCAAATGCCTTTACTGACAACCAAGTGTCCTTAGCATTCTGCTGATCTAAGAGCTGAGAACTCCGTCTGAAAAGAAGCAACCAGAGTGCTAGGCCTGGAGTCAGGAAGGCCTGAGTTGGAATCTGAACTCAGAAACTTGCTAGCTGTGTGACCCTGGATAAAACCTCCGTTTGCCTCGGTTTTCTCATCATCAGTTAGGGTTAATAATAGTACCTACCATTAGAGTTGTTGTGAGGATCAAGAAAGATAATAATTGTAAAGTGCTTAGCATAGTCCCTGCCACAAAGTAAGTCCTATGTAAATGTTAGCTGTTATGATGATGATGATGATGATGGAGCAGCAGGAAGAGGAGGAGGAGGAGAAGAAGAAGAAGAATAGAAAGAAGAAGAAGAAGAAATCTGGGTCCAAAGAAGCGATAAAAAACATACATTCTTTGCCAGGGTGGAAGATGAGAGGGTGTAGAACATTGTATACATGTCAGCCTTTACCAATATGTTAGTTTTACTTATTTATCTATCTGTCTGTTTATTTATTGTTCTTTGAGATAAGAGATGGACTCCTTGCTAGAGAAGCAGGGAGGGAAACACTTGGAAATGAATATAATGTAAAAACTAAAGATTATCAAGAACATTTTCAAATAAAAATGTACTAGAATCCTGCCAAGAACAAAAGACAAGTTCACTAGCCTTTTGTTTAAAGAATCCACCTTCTTTCCCTTCTTTACTGGAACACTTACCATATTGACACTTAAAGGTAAACATAATTACAGAAAATAAAGTTAATAAGGAAATATAGCTCCTATTAGTTCGGTAATTTTAAATTGCTCTTGAAGTCTTCTATCCTCATAGTTCAAGTTATAACCTTCTTCTCTATTATCCCATTCATTTATTTTCCATAATTTTACAGTTTTATCATTTAACAAGACATTTATTACATCCTCCAATAACTTCATTCCTTTAGGTTAGGGCATTGCTCTCTCCAGGGCACCTCTTTTAAAATGCAGGTGCCTTTGGGAGTGGAATCACCCTGAACCTATTCACACTCTCATATAAGCTGTCAGATGCTTTTATTCTGACAAAAACAGATGAGGCAGCAAGGGCTCCTGGAGATCTTAGTTGGGAGAGGGGGATAGATGCTGAAAGACAGAACAAGTTCACAGAAAGGGAGGTGAGATGACACACATGAAAGGCAAAGTTTGCCAGCTTCACAATTTTGTTTCACACTGGCCCTAATGGGGCAAATAGACCCACGGCCCACTATGTGGACACTGCTTGTGATAATGCTGTCTGTGTAAGCAATTGGCCAACATAAGAAGTAAATAAGAGGATTAACCTTATAAAGCATGGGGGAACCACTTTTAAGAAAAGAACAAATTGTGTGGTGTACACACACTTGCATAAAATTTATGAAAATGGAAAGTCATGGGCTTTTAAAAGTGAATCGTATTTTTATGAATAAATGGGTTTTAATTCACTTACAAGTCATGACATCACCTTCCTGATGTCATGGTCCTTTTCAAGAACAAAGGACAAGCAGCAACAATTTCACACCAGCAGTGAAGCATCTGAAACCTTTTACACATAATGGTTTACCAGAAGGTAACAAAGACTCTGTGAGCAAGTCACTTAGCCTCTATTTCCTCAACTATGAAATAAGAATGATAGTAACACTTACCTCCCACAACTATTGTGAGGATCAAATGAAATCATATTTGTAAAGTACTTAGAGTGCTCAGCACATAGTAGGCATTATATAAATGCTAGCTATTAATAATAATAATATACATTTGTAGCAATTAACCTCTGCAAATGAATTCTGCTATTATTTTTACCATCTTCATGCCTGCTGTTCTTACAAAATTAATTCAATTTGTGGACAAGAGTGTTGCTTAGAATATAAAATGTTATGGAAATTTTGAGAATGGAGATTTATTATGCAAGCCCTAATGAACTTTTAATCTTATAACATAAAAGATGACTATTTTAATGTTACTTGTGCCTCAGACTGTTAAAAAGTGAAATATTAAATGGCTTGGAGAACAAAAAAGACCGGGAGAAAGTATCAGGGCTATTACAGAATACTAAGGCAGGCTTAAGAAGATGCCATTTATAACTACATTTTTTCCACCATCTTGGTGTATGACCTTGGAAATATCTCTTGGCTTCTCTCTCCTTCAAGATACCCCAACTGTGAAATGAGAATAGAAAACAATGTTATAAAAAGCACAAAAAAGTAATCAGTGTCATAAAAGTCAAAATATGCTACACAGGAAAACCAAAATGCTTTGGCAAGAGTGTAACCAAGATTAGTGAGATCTGGAAAAGAACTTGTGCAAGGAACAAAACTAAAGGTTGGTCCTGAAGAAGAGAAGACTTGTGATGAGAGCCACTCACTACTTCCAGGTGTTTTAAGGGTTCCCATACAGAAGAATAAAGAGATTTGTTCTACATGGCCCAAAAGGGCAGAATCAGGAACAACATGTGGATGTTGTAGACAGGTGTGTCTCAGTCCAATGTGCAGAAAAGCCCTCTAACAATTAGAACCATCTAAAAGATGGTTCCATGGTTGTTTCTATAATGAGTGAGCGCCTCATTACTGTGGGTGCTCAGGCACGGGCTGGATACTTAATTGTCATGGATGATTTTAGTCAAGCAGTCATGATTTCAGTAGTAGCTGAATTAAATTGCCTCTTGGATGCCTTCTAGCTCTCACCGTTGTTGTTTGGTTTGTTTTTTAATTCTGTGATTCTTTTTTTATTCTCAACTATGAACTAGCATCATACAGGATGGTGTGAAGGTTGTAGATGAAGCCAAGGGCTTGCCCTTGGGAGCTTATGCTGTAGCTGCAGAGACAAAAGTTACAGGCATGACTAACATAAGAGAATGACATTATGAAATAATCCTCAAAATCATATCACAGAGTCATAGACCTAGAAGGCACTGGAGACCTGCAGTCCAATCTCTTTACTGATGAGGAGAAGAGATTCAACCACATGGCTTACCCAAGGTCACACAGATAGGAAATAGCAGAGCTGAGTTCCAATGCTGGGCCCCTCACTCCAAGAACTCTTCCATAGCATGAAGAAATCTTTGCTTGACTTTTTCTATCTTGTAAATTTGATTTTATATACACTGTCCATTTCTCTGTATTGATTTGTGATTTAGATACAACTGTAGAAATAACTCACATGCACAGAACTTTTTAAAATGCCAATGTGTTTTCTCTATGACAATGTTGTCCCCATTTTGCAGATGAGGAAACTGAAGCTCAGAGAGATTAAGTAAATATGACAGAACTGTCCCAAAGGACATGACTGTTCACTGTGCTCATACAGGATGATAATAAGCCCACCTTACATTTTGACTGTTCAGAGTGTGAAGTGGGGAGAGGGCAGGGAGGAGAAGGACAAGCCATACATTTCAGATGACCATACAAACTCTAAATCTGGGTTTCTTAACATGAGGTCTATGAATTTAAAATATATATGTATATGTATATATGTACATATATGTATATGTATATATTTATATGTGTTATGTATGTGTGTACATATATATCAATGAAATTGGCTTCCTTTGTAATCCTGTATATTTTATTTTATGCATTTAAAAACATGATTCTGAGACAGGTTCCATAGATTCACCCAACTACCAAAGGTATCCATCACACACACACACACGCACGCGCACACACACACACACACACACACACACACACACACACACACACCAAAGTGAAGAACTCCTACTCATAGTGCTATACTAAGGAGTTTAGAGAAAATAATTACAGCTCATATTTATAAAGCCCTTTAAGGCTTTGGAAATGCTTATATGATTTCATTTGTTCTTCAAAGAGCATATATAATTTCATTTCATTCTCGTAACACTCCCAATAGGTAGACACTGTTAGTATTATTATTATTATTATCCCCATTTGACAGATGAGAAAACTAAGGCTCAGAGGTTAAGTGGATTGCCCATGGTCACACAGCTAGGAAGGTCAGATCTGAACCCAAGGAAATGAGTCTTCCTGACTTCAGGTCCAGAACTCTATCTACTGTGTCACCTAGCTGCCCTACCTGCCAGGCAACACTTCTTAAAGTGAAAAAAAGTTAGTGAAGGCTAAGTGAACAAGATAGTTTTGGCCTTGAAGGATAAGTAGCATCCCTCTAAGTAAAGAAGAGTGTTGGGAAGGAGGAGACCAGTTAGAACAAAGGTACCTTGATGGAAACCAGTGATAAAGGCTGATCATTACACACGACCACCCTCAGAGCAACACTTACACCTCGGGACATCCATAGGAGTGAAGCTTGCCAACAGGTCCCGGCACAACTGGCGGTCCCCCTCCACTTTGCTTAGCCAACTACTGCAGTTGAAATAGTACTTGAGGTGGGGCCGCTTCATGTCAGTCAGGATGACCCTGTCCAAAAACCAACTGGCACTCAGCCCAGTGTTGTCATGCTCAATTCTAGAGTAGAAACAAATAACCCAAATTAGGGTAAGTGCCAAATGGGGAGAGCAGACCCAATCATTTTTTTTATTGGCTAAGTTTTTACATTTCAACCAGGTCATGGACACTGTCCTCACTATGAATTCCCAGAAGCAGATTTACTTATCTGCACACCTACCACATTCTCCCTGTAGTTTGTAAGATCCTCAAGGACAGGGACTACTCCATCTTTTTCTTTGGGGGCCTTGCTAGCATAGTGCTTTGCAAAACTGAAAAGTCATAGAAGCTGGTCTTTGGGAGCCTTCCTCCCAAACACCTTCCTTTTAAGTACCTTCCCTCCTTAATTATAGCATTTCTACATTTTTCCCTTCACCCCTTTTCAGGGACCCTGAGGCTTGGCTGTTCAAAACCCCTGCCACAGTAGCCCACCCAAACCTACCCTCCCTAGTGAGTGTCCCCACTCTGGAAAGATAACACCATCCTCACCATTCTCCTAACAAAAGAATTCGTTGTTGTTTCCTTATGTTCAGGAAGTTACTCTCAGCAGAACTCTTCCTTTCAGAAAACATTCAACTGAATTTGATTCAGCTAACATTAGGATCATTGATTCAAAGCTGAAAAGGATCTTAGATGTCCTCAACTCTCTCACAAGTAAGAAAACTGAAGCTCAGAAAGTAAGTTGTACATGTAAGTAGTAAGTGGTAATGTCAGATTGGGAAACCAAGTCCTCTGACTTCAAATCCAGGGTTCTTTCCTCTATACCACAATTGTTAATTATGTGTAAGACATTATGCTAAGGCCTGAGGAAACAGAGACAAAAACAGTCTTTGCCCTCAAGGAGCATGAAAGACTGGGACAATAGAGAAGGTAGACAAAGGTAGTAAATACAAGACAACTGGAGGAGGGAGGGAGAGAGAACAATTGTTCAGTTTTGTCTGACTCCTTGTGACCCCATTTGGGATTTTCTTGGTAATGATACTGGAGTGTTTTGCCATTTCCTTCTGCAGTTCATTTTACAGATGAGGAAACTGAGGCAAACCGGGTTAAGTGACTTGCCCAGGGTCACACAGCTAATGTCTGTGGCCAGATTTGAACTCATCTTCTTAACTCCAGACCTGACACTCCACTGTACCACCTAGCTGCCCAACTGTTGAGAACAACTGAAGGATATCAGAAAAGGGTAGCACCTGAACTGGGCAGGTCTGGATGGCTGATAAAAGTTTACAGTGGCATTCACTCTCCAGATTTGTACCTTCTGCCAACCTTCCTGGAAGGATTTATATTTAACAAAAGAGGATGCCTTAAGTGAAGGAAATTAATCTCTTGACATTTTCAGACCATGGAGATATACTTTGGACAGTTTAACTTCTGGTTGTCTTCAAATCATACAACATAGCTATTAAGGCCAACTCTGTTCAGGGGTCAGACTTGTAGAGCGGTAACAGCACTCTATTTGGATTCTGAAGACCTGACTTTGAATTTCAGCTTCACCTTAAGTGAATAGCTTTTCCTCTCTGGCCTTCAGTTTTCTTATCTATAAAATTAGGGAGTTTGTTCTAGACCAGGGGAGGGGGACCTGCAGCCTTGAGGCCACATGTGGCCTTCTAGGTCCTTGGGTACATCCTTTTGACTAAGTCCAAGTTTTACAGAACAAGTCTTATTAAGGGGATTTGTTCCATGAAGTTTGGATTCAGTCAAAGGACCACACTTAGAGGACCACATGTAGCCTTGAGGCCACAGGCTCCCCATCCCTGTAGACAATAGCTGGAGTCCCTTTCAGCCCTAAATCCTTATGATTCTATGGTCACCATGTGGACTAAACCACTCAGTTTTCTTCCACAGTCCTAGTCTGTGTGCCTGTCCAGAGCACTATCTAACAAAGGCATTTAAACTTAATCTTCTTCTCTGGCCCTCAGGCTGGACAGAACTTTCTACTCTCCTTGTTCGGTTTACCCACACCCCAGAGAAAAGTTTAGGGAAAGTTCTCCTGCTAAAGATTGTCATAGAAGAACCCAGAATTCCAGTTCTGGTTGAGATTGCTCAGTTTTGACAGAAGCTCTGAGGTCAATTTTCCCCTATACTTTGTAAGTCAACCTATCAATCAAGCAATCACCAAATGTTTATTAAGGGCTTGCTTTGCTAAGTCATGGAGGGGGAAAAAAAGAAGTTCTTTTAAAAAGTCTGTGACTTCAAGGGACATTCCACAGGAGAGATACCGTGTAATTTACAAATATATAAAGATTGAATTTTTTAAAAAATACAATGTGCTTTTGGGAGGGAAGACACTAGTAGCTTGGAGAGGGGGTCAGGCAAAGGCTTCATACAGAGGTTGGATCTGAGTCCTGATGGCAAAGAAGAATTCTCTAAGGAGAAGATGAGGAAAGAGCACCTTCCAGGCAGTAGGAATGGCTAGTGCAAAGGTACAGAGACAGAAGCTAAACCATGATGTATAAGGAACAGAGTGAAAACCTATTTAGCTGGACTCTACATGAAGGAAGTAGAAGGAGTGATGTACAGTGGAAAGGTAGCTTAGGCTAGGTAGTAAAGGATTTTAAAAGCCAAATGAAGGAATCTGCATTTGATTTTGGAGACAATAGGGAGTCAGTAAAGACAAGGAAAGGAGCCTCACCTGATTTTGTAGATGGCACCAACATTGTTGGTTCTGACACGGAACACGTCCACATTAGCTTTTTCAAAAGCTGATTCACTCCTATGATGTACGGGGGCAGAAGTTAGTAAAGACCATCATTCTGGGCCCAGGATCCAGCAAGAAAGCCAAAGGTTGAAAACTCCTTCTTTCTCCACCACCTTTCTCCTGGGGCCCAAAGATCTTTTTTTGACTCAGTTTGGAGGGTAAATGGAGTGTTATCATCATTATCAATGGATGTCATGGGAGGTAAAAATAATCCCTTGCCTTTAGACAGTCCTTAAACTTTTAAAAAGCCCTACCCCATTTAGTCAGTGTCATGCCTCTGAGGGAAAGAGGGGAGGTAATATCACCTCCACTTTATAAATAATGAAATTGAAGCCAGAAATATTGACTGACTCACTCACAGTCACACTGCTAGTTAGTGGTGAAGCCATAATCAGATCTCTAAGATTAGTTCTTTAGCCTCTGAGGAATGAGGAATGTAGAGAAGGAGTATTCAATGCCTTTGGGGTTCTTGAGTCCAGTAAGTTTCATTGCTCCCCCACCTCAGGACACAATATGACATCCCCAAAAGGGGATGTAATGACAGCCCCAAGTAGATGCAAACCTTGGGTGCCACTCCAACAGGAAAGGAAATCAGAGTGAACCAGCAAAGGAGAAGGGCAAGGTGAGGAAAGCTGCAGACTTAGACTCTCACAAACAGTGTGGATAGAGCAGAGAACACAGTAGACATTCAACAGCTGGCAAAGTCATGGCCTCCAGTCATAACAGGACTTGGGTTGATGAAATCCTCTTTCATTGTTCTTGAACAGACTTAAACTCAATTAGTTTAAAAGCAGCGTGGGAGGAGCTTCCCAACACAGTCTTGTTATGGAATCCTCTGACACCATTCTTCTCCTGCTCCAGGAACTCCAGCTGGCTTATCCCTGGTTCTGCTCAAGACTGCCTCAATCTCTGCTCACACCAGTGAGGACCTGCTCTTCACTAGAGCTGAGCTGATATAGGTTACCTCTAAGTGTTCTAAATAGTGAATGCCCTCACATTACAATTAGCAGGCTTGTCAACTGAAAATCTCCATGAATTCATGTAGTAATCTCAACCCATACAACAAATTTCATTGAAATAATATTGATAAGTCACAGTGATCTCACAATGATGACTACTAGTATGTAAATGGAAAGAATAAGAAGACAATCTAAACTGAATGCTGCGAAATTACAGTGACCCATTTGACCTCAAAGAAGAACTATGAGGAGGTACCGTCCCCCACTTCTTTGCAGAATTGGGGAACTACAGCTATGGAACATTGCTTAAATTGTCAGATTTTTTTCCCCAATACATTGGTTAGTTTTGCTGTACTTTACAAAGGTTGGAAAGAGGGATGGAATAGAAAGGGAAATGTAGGTGACATAAAACAAAGGTATCATTAAATTTTATTTTAATAAAATTAAATATAAACAGCAGCTTTAAAAAAGTTATGAAAGATTCAGGTATCTATATTGGCTACCATATTGTTCTAAAGTGTCCCAAATCACATTAACTTCCAATTGTATGTGCTTATTGTCTATTTTTATAAATGAGTGTGCTGTTCATGACAGAAATTTTATAGGCATTTGCTTTGTAATAAGTCAAGTAGTGTTTCTTAGAGTCTAGGTTCAAAATCTCCAATAGACAGCTAAAACCACAAGTATAATTTTCAAATGTAAGTGGAAGGTGATTTTTAAAACTTGTCTATGATATACAAAGGCCTGGGAACAGCACATATTTAGCTGTAAAATATGATCTGCTGTTTGGAGAGACAGAAACAGAGAGCCACAGAGTCAAAGACAGAAACAGAGGGAGAGACAGAAAGAGACACTCTTGATAATCATGGCCTATATGTATGTAAAGACGACAAGCATTTCTATATAAAGAGAGAAACCAAGGGAACTACACACACAGGTCATTGTCCTTGATATTCAAAGATGTCCTCATAGCATTAGCGGGATGTTAAAAGAACAGTATTCCATACAAAGTGAAATGTCTATGACACCTTGAGAGAGCATCCTTCCACTTTTCCCTCTGCAAGGATGAAGGAAAAAGATGATCAGAAATAGTTATCACCCTCTATTTTGGGGGAGTGGAGGGAAACGAATTTGTGAGTAAATCCTGGAAAATCTCAAAGGAGGACACCTCTCCAATTCACTCAATCAGAGACCAGGTTGGCAGGATCAAATTCCTAAAATTCCTGTTCCTGTTCATTACAAATCCCTACCATGTTGGGGGGCTGGGGAGCAGTGGAGGGGGAGAGAAACCCTCAGTGGAGAGGAAAGAAACAACAACTCAACTAGAGGAAAGAGACAACAGCTCAACTGTTAACTCTGCAGTTAATTAACAGAGCCCAAAAGAAAGAATCCTCCTGGAGAAAGATGACATGGTACAAGGTGGGATCTGAAGGGATGAACCAGAAGCCATATAAGACCAAACTAGAGTTGATGGAGTAACTAAATACAAGAAGCCAAGCAGAAGGAAAGAAAGGAAGCCATAGCAATCCTGCTAAATCCAACATGGAGTAGCCGAGAGAGAATATTCTGTAGGGGAGAAGTAGGTAGCAGTAAGACAGGGATCTGTCTCCTTTCCTGCAACTTTTTGGCCCCAAACAGTGTTCTTAATTGGTCTTTGAGAACTAGTCACACTGGTTCCTCCATCTCCTACATCTATATTGCTCTAAGTCTAGAGTCTAGATAGAGAAGTAAGCATGTAAGTTTAGGTAGGTTTAAGACAATTACTCTTCAGGAAATAAAAATCACCAAAAATAATTACTATTTCATCCTTTCATTGTGAGTGGGGAGAGAGGGTGCTACTTTCTTACCTAGGTCCTTTTAGATTTAATAGCATCATGACAGAAAGGAGCATGCATCTCCCTTCCAACACACCAGCACCCAACAGAAACCCTGATGATAACAGCTGCAGGCAAAACATGGCATTTTAGCTTCTGGCCATCCCGATCTAGAGGCCAGCCCAGATTCAACCCTTCCCCCAAATGCCATGCATTCTCCATCAATAAAGTCTTGATAATGGAAACGTGATTCAGAAAGATACATGAGATTCAATCCTTTTGCCATATTGTAAAAAAGGTGACATAGTATCAAGGGCCCTGGTAAAATGGGAAAGGAATCTACCAGAATGATGATTTCCTTCTGTTCCTGTGTCAGTTCCTAAGAGAATTACTGCCTCTGGCTGTGGACTGATTGATTGGGACAGCACCAAGCATATCATCACATATCTGTTAGGTGCTGAATATAGACTGTCTGATTATGCTGATGATTCATTACCTCTGAAACCCCCATCTTGTCTTCATCAAAGGGCAGCCAAGTCATAGGATTTCACTGTACCCAAAAGGCTGCTTATTTTTATCATTGGGACTTCAACTAATGTTCATGCCTCACCCTCCACTCCTTTTTGGAATGTCCTCCCCATTTCTCGTCCCCCCCCCCCATGTGCCTTCTCTCTGCCTATCCAAAATCTATCCATTCTGCAAAGCCCAGCTTAAAAACTCCTCTTCTAGGAAGTCTTCTATGACCAATCTCACTCCATCCTGATTTCATTATTGTACACCCTTAGTATTTATATAGTTCATGGCAGTGTTTCCCAACCCAAATTTTATCAAATTCTGATAAAACCACTCAATTCCTATGGGTGGGAGGAACAGGACATGAGGAAAATAAATCCAAGTTGTTTTAAGTTTACAGGTTTTAAAGAGTCTAGACTTTTTAATAGTAAATGTTTAGCGATCTGGTAAAAATGTGCCATGTGCTAGCAATTAGAAACCATACAACTATATCATCCATTGGTCTATATATGGCTTTGGAATTCTTCATTTGTTACATATGCAAATATCTTCTCTCCCCAAAGTGCAAGCTCTCCTAGGATAGAAACTGCATCTTCTACTTTTTGATATCCCCCACAACTCCTAGCATGGGAGTAGTCAACCAACAAGTGCTTGGAGCTATTAACCTTCAGGAGAGAAGGAAATTACCCAAGTAGGTTGTTTCAAAAACAATTTATAAACTCCTCCCAAGAGACCAAGCAACTTTCTACCTGCCTCAATCTCAAGTGAGCTAAAAATGGGAGTTCTGACTCTCCCTCAGTCTGCAGACACACACCTGCAAGCCATTCTGCATCCAGCAGAAAGTGTGATAGAAGAAAGAGAATAGTCTCTTCTTCAGGATCAGCAAACATCTTTGAGGCTCTTCAGTCCTGGAATCAGGACCTCACTGACCTAGAACTTTCAGACCTGTCATCCTTTCTAACATAGTTCACTCTAAGTTTGACCTATTATCTATCTAGCCTTCAGTAGTCACCTAATCCTACCTATCTACTTGGATTTGACCTGTTACCTTCCTAACCTACAGTATCCAACTGGTCCCTCCAGCTTTATCTACCCCTTGATGCACCGCCCACCTGACCTGGGACTCCTGCCAGACCATCCAAACTCATTGGACAATTGATCCTGGCCCTTCCTGACCCCAGCCTCACAACCCCGCTTTACTAGTACTTGCACTATTGAAAAACAAATGAACCATAAGAATCCATTCTATCCTACCCTGTCCATTCAGGTGGGTGTTTAGTTATTGGTGGCAGTGAAGGCCTTGGAAGTAGGTAGACTCAATGACTGCCCAAGAATTATTTCCAGGAAATTGTGAAGACACCTTCAACAAAAAAATATTGCCCTCCCTCCATTCTCTGAAGGCTCAGATTCCTTTATCAGGGAACAAAGCCTTTTATACCCTAATGAGAGACAAGGCTTAAATTTCAGATCCCTATGGGGGGACAGGTTAAAAAGACCTTACATTCATATGAATGGGGTGAGGGCAATATCAGAGCCTTTTCTGAAAGTTTCATGGGAGGAGGGACAAAGAGCTGAAGAGCTTTGGATGCTTAGCAAAAAGTTGGGGTGCTAGACACGATCTTAGCCCACTTTTTTCCAGTTTCAGACTTTCCTCATAGCAGAATACTACATCTATTCCATATGGCAAAGGAGATGGATATTTCATGTAGTCTTGTTACCATGCCCATTTCATTTGGATGACAGCCTTCCATGAACAAGTCACTCTTTGAAGTGTAAGGTTTATATGAAGATGATACCCTATTCTGCAGAAATCAACAAAACAGAAAGTTACATTTATATTCCCAAGTCTCATGCCACAGCCCACTTCCGCAGGAATCAAGGCCCCAACATGACTCACAGACAGGATCCTATAGAAAATGCTGGGCATTTTCTACAGGAATGATGGCACTTGTTCAAACAAAATCTCAGCCCTTGTATTCACCCCTTCCCAGCTACCCTATGTTTACTGAATATACAATGTAATCAAAACATAGGACGTAGAGTCATTAGCCCAGAATCTTAGAGTGGCTCTTTTAGCCTCTGAAAACTATTCATAGCAATGAGGTAAAATAGAAACCACATTGGATTAGGTCTTGGGTCCTAGTTCTGGTTTGGCCATTAATTCTTTATCAACATGAGCAAAGTATTTCCTTTCTTTGGGCCTCAGTGCCTTGATTTCATCACCTGTAAAATGAAGAGGTTGGATTAGATTAGTGGTTTTGAAAATGTGACTCCCTTGGGGTGTCCATGAAATCCTCCAGGTAGCTGTGAGGTCAAAATTATTTACATAATAATACTAAAACATTTTCATTTCTAATACAGTAAATATTGATAGAGAGAACCCACAGAAACAAAAACTCTTGGGGGCCTCAATAATTTTTAAGAGTATAAAGGGACCCTAAGACCAAAAGGGTTTGAGAATCCCTTGATTAGATGATCTCTAAATTCTCCTCCAGTTTTAAGTCTGTGCTCTCTCTCTCTCTCTCTCTCTCTCTCTCTCTCTCTCTCTCTCTCTCTCTCTCCCTCTCCCTCTCTCTCTCTCTCTTTCTCTCTTCTCATACATGTTTATGTATGATCTCCCCCATTTAAAGAACAGAACATCTTTCTTGATCATGGTCTTCCCCATGCTGTTGACTGCACTGCACTGACAATCAGGTTTAAAAGACTGTTCTTCCCTTCTTTTCTATACAAACTTTTTTTTATCATTTATTGGTTATGCAAGGTGTTTTCACAAATATAAAGGAACATTGGCTTCTAACACCAGCCCTGGGAAGTAGACTGACAAGGATTCCCTTCTCCAATTCAGGGAAGAGGAAACTGAGGCTAGAGAAGAAAAGTGACTTCCCCAAGGTAGTTAGTGTCAAAGTAGCTCATTTCAAACCAAAATAGAGCTAAGGTCTCCTAACTCCTCATCTAGTTATCCTTTGCCCCCCCAAAAAAAAACAAAAACAAAAACAAAATTTGAGAAAAGATTGGTCTGAATTAAGAGATAGTTATTTTAATGTATAAAATGTTTTGCATAATTCATTTCAATTACATATAAGAACCCAGACTAATCTTTGACAAGAAACAGTCCTGTTTCAATGGATACAGAAGAATCATTTGAAATTAGTACAGTTTTGTGTTGAAGTGGCACCACTAGCATGAAAGCAATTTATAGCCTCTGACATAGGTTATAAATGCCCTCTCTTCTGATATTTGTTTCTGTTAGTAATTGAATTAGCAAACCACTTCCTAAAAAAACAAGCTCTAAGTCTCAGTCCAGCTGCTGCCAGGCATGATTGGACATTCAAAGTGATGAAGACCAGAATTTGGGTATCTGACAGTATAGGGAAACCAAGTGGGGAAGCTATGACCGAGGGAAAGGATGCCACAGGAAGAGCAGAGCAGCTCCATCACATAAATCTTCTTTCAGAAAAGTCCTTCTGTCACTTTGAATGTTTGTCTTCTTCTCCCCAGACATTACCAGGATAGCCCCACTTACTGCAGCTTGACAAGAGCCCTGGCCACCTCAAGGCTTTTCTGGGATACTTACTTGCTAGAGAGATGGAGCTTAGGAGATAGCCCATTCTCTCCAAAAATGGTGATGAAGACATTGGCATTGGTTCCTGCACCCCGAACATCACCAGTCATTGTGATCACCTCATACACTGAGGAAGGAGAGAGGATACATGATTGAAAGAGATGGAGGAAATCATAATATCTAAAACTGTCATGGCCCCTAAAGGTCATCTAGTCAAAAACACCTTGTTTTATGGAAGACGCGACCAAGGACCAGAGATGGAAAGTTGACTGTAACCATACAACTATTAAGTTACAGAGCCAGGAATTGAACCCAGGTCCCCTCACTCCTGAGAGTAATGATGCCAAGGCTTCCCAAATAACAGGTCATACTGGCTCCAAACTCTTTCTCCAGACTGATCTCATAGTATTTCTTTTTGGGCACACAACCAAACTTACTTCCTTGCTGGTCTCCTTCAAAACACATGCCAAACACCACATGCTATAGGAGGTCTTCCTTGATTCCCCTCTCCAGCCTTTACTCCAGTTACTGGGGTCCTCTCACCCCCTACCCCCACCCAATTGCTTTGTAACTGATAGCCATATGTAATTGTATATTCTTTGTGTAAAGTGGTTTTGCAGCCCTAGAACCTAACATGGCACCTGAAACTTGGCAGGTCCTCAGTAATACCTTCTTATTGTTCTACTGCCCATGGAGGATTCAGTGCATGACCCCAAGTGCCAGAGCCCAGAGACCCAGGAACTCCTTGATCTATGGAAGGTCATTTCTGAATCATCGAAACAGTTAGAAAGGACCTTAAAGGTAACATAGTCCACTGCTTAATTTTCATATGGGAAAACTGAGGTCCAGAGAAGTGAGGACACTTGCTTTAGGTTACACAGTGAATTAGTGGAAGAGACAGGACATGTCTTAGATATGCTCCCTCCCTCCACTCAAAGCCAAGTCTGGTATGTTTATTCTGTCAAGAATTCTACACCTCTCCAATGACAATTCCCAAATACCTGATGGGTGCATCTACTTGGATCACAGAAGCATGAAGACAGTGTGGTGTAGGAATGATGGACCTAGAGTATGGAGAGCCCAGTTTAATTTATAGTTCTAACACTAGCTAGATGTGTGGACTTGACCACTCTGGTCCTCAGTTTTCAAATATGCAAGATGAAGCAATATTACCTGTACTTAAGTGTTTGTTGCCTTTTCCAGTCTAGCCAGCTCTGAGCAGAGTGTAACTATTACCTCCCGCAGGTTGGAAACTGTTTCTATTAAAGTAGTTCAAGATGGCGAAGGTTACCTTATTCTACTGACTTCTACGGAGCTTGAATTTCACTAAAATACCCAGGTCTTTTGCTTATAAACTTGTCTAGCCAAGACACTCCTAGCCTATACTTGTGAGTGGTCCTCAAAACTTCTCTCCATCTCTCTCTTCGTCTCATTCTCTCTGTCTCTCCATCTCTGTCTCTTATTTGTCTCTGTCTCTCTTCCATCTCTCTTATGTCTCTTATTTTTTTGTCTTTCCATTTCTCAGTCTCTATTTCTCTTCTGCCTCTTTCTCTCTCTCCATCTCTCTGCCTCTTTCTCTCCATCTCTTTTTCTATTTCTCTCTGTCCTCCATATCTCTCTCCATCTCTGTCTATCTCTCTTTTGTCTCTTTCTCTCTGTCTCTCTGTCAACAGTATGACCACATATTGTTCAGTCTACCTATCTGGAATCTACAACAAATGTTACAGATATTGGCTTTTCCTCACCCACATAGCCACCTCCCTGGTACTCGCCCTCATCCCCTTTCATTTGGATTATAACAACCTAATGAGATTTCCAGCTTCTAGTTGTCACCCTCTCTAATCCATTTTCCACAGAACTGACACAACTGTCTTCCTAAAGCACAAATCTGACCATATCATTCTCCTGCTAAAAAATCTTTTGTGGTTCCTTGTTGCCTCTGGGATAAGATGCAGCCTCCTCAGCTTGGCATTAAAAGTCTTCATAGTTGTTCTTCAGACTGTCTTTCTAGGCTTCCTGAATATGACTCCATTTCATGTGCTCTACTTTCTAGTCAAATCATCCAATTTGAAAGTCCCCAGATCTGGCATTCCATCACCTGCCTCTGTTCTCCATGCCAGGAATGGACTCCTCCTCTCCTCCACCTCTTACCATCTCTAGCTAATTTCATTACCCATCTTTAGAGAAGCCTTTCCTTTGGTTGTTCCTCTCGTCAAAATGATCATTTGTGTACTTGTCTATTCATATGCTGTATTCCCTTCATAAAATATAAGCTCCCTGAGAGCAGGCTCTGTTTTGTGTTTTGGCTCAGTATTCCTGGAGACCAGTAGAGTTTCTTGCATATACCATAATAGGCGCTTAGTAAATGCTTGTTGGGGTGTTCAGATGGCTTTCAAATCCAAATGTAGGACCTAACATTTATCCCTTTTAAATTTCATCTCATTCTATTCATCCCATTGTTTTAGACTGTCACAATCTATTTGGATCCTAATTTTTGTCATCAAACATATTAGCTATCCCTCTGAGCTTCATGTCATCTTCAAATTTGATAAGTTCATCATCTATGCCTTCATCCAACCTTTATTGAAATGTTGAAAAGAACAGGGCCATGACACCACACTACAAATATCTCTTTAGTCTGACACTGATCCATTAATCAGCATTCTTTGGGTCTAGAGATTCAGCTGGGTTTGAATTCACCTAACAATCAATATCTCTCTGACTTATCCATGAGGATGTCAGGGAGTGGGTTAGCAGACTCGGTTTTGGTCACTCTATGAATCTAGGAACACTGACCCAAAAAGGGGAAGGGGGAAATGAGATTAGTCTGATAAGATTTCATATTATAGAATTTAGAACTAGAAGAGACTTCAGAAATTAACAGATGGGCAAACTAAGACCAAGAGGTTCAATAATTTAACCATAATCATGATGAAACAAGAACCAGAACCAAGATTTGAATGCTTAATCTCTGACTTCAGGACTAATTATTTGTTCTACCATACTGGAACTTCTTGTTTTGATAAACTTATATTGACTCTTAGTAATCAGCACTTCCCCTTCTAAGTGTTTAAGAGACCATCTTTTTCATAACATATTCTAGGATTTGCCAGAATTTGGTGTCAGGCTCATCACACTAGAGTTTAAAGAATCCAGCTTCTTCATTTCAAAAATCACAGATTACCATCAGCAACTCAGGAGAGATATCTGCAAACTTTTTCAGTTACCTATAATGAGCTACTTATCTGGGCCTGATGACTTGAATTTATAAAGGACAGCTTAAATCTCGTATCCATTTCTTCCTTTGCTTACATTGTCTGTTAACTACTGTGGTTCAATACTTCTAAGCTTAAGGTCATTCCTCTCAGAAAGAAAAAAGAAGCAAAAGAAAAATTGAAAGCTCTCTGCTATCAATTCATCATCATCTATCCTGAATTGTGGTACTTAGTTAACCACCCTTATTTTTACCTTCTATACAGGTCTTTAAAAAATATACATTAAGAGATGAGTTTTCTGTATCCAGACAGTTCTCACTTTATGTAAATTAACATTATGTAAATTTAACTTCATGTAAAGAATTCTGAAAGAAAAAATGGATACAAATACTTCAAGAATTTTAAGTTCAAGACTAGCCGCTATTGTCAGATATATAGGGGTAGGGTGGAAAAGTGCTGCTGTACAAACATCTCTTGAATGAATTTTATTTTTAAATCACACAGCCAGCCCCCAGTGACAAAGTTTTGGTACAATGGGTGGGGAAGGGACAATATGCAGCACAATATATGTTAACTTTACTGTATAATACTATGCATACATTATCATTAACTTTATCATTTCATAATTCTTTTTATTATTATGGTACAGTATTTAATATGTCTGCATTTTAGTACATTTTATGACTTGTGTAAAGGTATTATTTTGTGTATGCCTTTGATATATAGGCTAAGTGAAGTGGATGGGTAGGGACAAATTTACATTACATAAAAATCACTTTATATAGAAGTCTATATAAAATGATAACTGTCTGTGGTCATGTTGGTACTGTTAGGTAGTGCAGGGGAAAGAACAATGGACCCAGAATCAGAAAGACCTGAGTTCAAACCATGGCCTCAGATACTTGCTAGCTGTTTGACCCTGGGCAAGTCACTTAAATCTTTGTATGCCTCAGTTTCCTTAAGTATAAAAGGGAGTAATGGTAGTACCTGCTTCTCAGGGTTGTTGTGAGGATCAAATGAGGATCCAAATGAGACAACAGTTATAGAGTGCTTAGCACTCTATATAGTAAGCTTCATAAATGTTAGCTATTATTATGTTGATCACTTTAAGCATTTGGACCTTTCTTGCCTCATTGGAAACATTTGTTTATGTCATCAAAATCTCACTCTTCAGCCAGCTTCTCCTGTAGAATCTTAGGCCTAGGCATTTTTCCCTTTCTTTCTCTGAATTCTTCTATGTTCACTCTCCTGGTTAATTGCACAACATAACCAAAATGTGAGACTTGCAAAAGGTACTATTCCTCTTTCAGTTCTGTGATCTCCATTGCCTAGGATAGCTATGTCTTACATAGAGAACAATTTGGAACTATGCCCATAGGGCTATAAATTGTAATCCAGCAATATATATAAAGTATAAATTGTGATCCAGCAATACCACTAACTAGGCACCCCAAGGAGATCAAAGGAAAAGAACCCAGATGTACAAAAATATTTATAGTTGCTCTTTTTGTGGCATCAAAGTATTGAAAACTGAGGAGATGCCCACCAACTGGGGAATGGCTGAACAAGTTGTGATATATGAATGTGATAGAATACTTTTGTGCTGTAAGAAAGGATGATGGTGATTATTTCAGAAAAAAAACTGGGCGGACTTATATGAACTGATGCAAAGCGAATTGAGCAGAACCAAGAGAATATTAAACACAGTAACAGTAATGTTGCAGTGATGATTAAGTGTAAAAGATATAGGTTCATTTGATCAAGACAATGATCTACCACAACTCCAAAGGTCTCATGATGAAAAATGCTACCCACCTCCTGATGAACTCAGAGTGTAGATTGAATCATATTTTTTTTCTTTGTTTTTCATGCTTTTTTATTTTTTTACAGAACATGGCCATTGCAGAAAAAGTTTTTGCATGAGTTCACATGTATAATGGCTATCCTACTTCTTACCTTTTCAATAAGCAGAGGAGAGGGTAAAGGAAGGGAGAGAATTTGTAACTGAAAATAAATAATTTTTTTAGAAAAGATGCCACCTAGCCCCACACATTTATTTTACAGATAAGCAAAAAGAGGTCTGAGAAGTGTAGTGATTTACCTGAGGTTGCACAAGTAGTAAGTCTCAGAGCTGGGACTAAACCCACATCTTCTTACTCCAGATAGAGCACACAAAGTCTTTTGACCTACTACAAAAACTCTATAAAGCAGACAGCATGTTAATATCCCAATTTATTAAATTGAGAAACTGAGATTCAGAAGTGATTAGTGATATGCTCAGAATCCCAACTAGTAACAGACATAGGCAAGATTCAGACCTAGGTCTTCTGCTTCCAAGCCTAGGGTCCTTTGCACTTCACCAAGGGTTCTGAACCTAGGATCCATGAAATTACTTTTAATATATAATTTGATAATTAATTTCAACATAATTGGTTTCCTTGGTAATCCTATGGATTATATACATTTATAAAATTATTGTGAGAAGCTTCTCCAGACAGCTCAAGAGGGTCCATGACACACAAAAAAGAGATGAAGGACCCCTAAATTATACCATACTGCCTCCCAGGAAAGATTTTGAAGAGATGTGCTATTAAACATCTAAAAGGCTGTAATATGGAAGAGAGATTGGACTCGCTCTGCTTGTCCTCAGAATGCAGAGCTAGGATTGATAGATGGAAATTACAGGGAGGCAGCTTTTTTTGGTTCAATATTAAGAACTTTCTAAAAATAAAAACTGTCCGGCTATGAAATGAGTTGCCTTCCAAAGTAGTGAGTGAGCTTCTCATCATTGGAGGTGTTCAAAGAGAGGCTATATATATTTTTAAAAATCTGTATAAAAAACTACATGAAAACCCAACTTTGGTACTTTTGAGATAATAAGTATAAAATGTTTTAAATCCCATATAAATAGATGCCTAAATCACATATAAATAATAAGTGTTATTATGGTCATTTGCCAGATGTAAAGGGAATTTCTGCTTCAGTAGGGAAGGGTGGTCTAGACCTGCAGCCTTAAGTCCATTTGTGACCCTTCAGGTCCTCAAGTGTGGCACTTTGATTGAATTCAGACTTCTAAATCCAAACAAATTTGTTCTTTGAAGTTTGGATTCAGTCAAAAGGCCACACTTGAGGATCTAGAGGGCCACATGTGACCTTGAGGCTAGAGGCTCCCCACCTCGGTCTAGATGGCCCTTAAAGTTTTTTTCAGTGGCTCTATAAGTAAGGATTAAATGAGATAATATCTGTAAAATGCTTAGTACAATGCCACGCACATAGAAGCAAGCTAATAAATGCTTATTTTCTCCCTAGCCCTAGTTCACCCACTTTGGGCATTAGCTGCAGCTTGATCAGGAAATCCTGGTCTGTAGTTTAGCATGCTCTCTTCTATTTTAGGTGTGAAGTCATTTATGTAGCTGAGAGTGGGAAAAAGAATGCGCAAGATTCCCCTTGACTTCTTCTTCTTCCCTTGATGCTGACTCATCTCCCACTTCGCTGATCACCAGAAATCCTCCTAATATTGTCTTTGTAAACTAGAACTTCAGAGCCTGAAAAGAATCTTGAAAGTTCATTCAATCCAACCCTCCACATCCAAGCATTTAGTGTGCTAGCAAAGACTGCAAAGGTGGAAGGAAACAGCTGGGCTCACATAATGAGTTAAATTTGTTGGCCCCACCTGGATCAGTTTCCCATTGTGCTCAGTGCTAATGTACAATGTTTAAACCGGCCTATCTTTTGAGAGATTCATGGTAAAATGGGTCATTGAGTTTGACAGTGAAATGTCAATATCAGGTACCCAGGAAATCGGTGGTTCCATGTTTGTCTGCTTTATTGATTTCAACCACTCAGTGAATGTTCATCTTATCTGAAACAGATCTTTTCCACACATAACTTTGAGTCTTGTCCAAATGATTGGTTCCACTCAAGATCAGCCAGCATAAGGATGTGCAAAGAATGCCAGCCTAGGGACCAGGTGGTCTGGGATTCTAGTCCTCTATCTTATTGTATGAAAAGGACTGGAAGACTTCTTTGGGCAAATCGTGTCACCTCAGTCTCAATTTATCCATCTATAAATTGGGAAAAACATTTCATCTCTTATTATTCCCTTCCATTAACATTACACTACAGCCAACCTGTTCTGTTTTCTGCCCCCGTTTCTACTCTATCCATCTGTTCACCCTAGTCCCAAAGCGTGAAGTGTCCTACCTCACCCTCTTTACCTATGGAATTCCTACATGTCTTTCAAAGCCTAAGTTAAACACTAACTCTTTTCTTACATCCCCTCAGCTAGTGATCATTCTCCTCATTCTTTATGTGACTCCATAGCTTGTAACCCTCAGATGTAGATATGATATATTATTGTATATATCATATATCCTAGATCTGGGAGTCTTGTTCCCCCTTCCAGATTATAAGCTCGAGAAGGGCCATGATCATGTTTTTTCCCTAAATTTTGTATCTCCCTTGGCTCGTAGAATGGTGTTTTACACACACTATGGGCCCCTAATATTCATTGTGTTAATAATAATAACTAATATTTATTTGATGTTGTTTAGTCATTTTTCAATCGTGTCTGACTCTTTGTGATCTCATTTAAAGTTTTCTTGGCAAAGATACTGGAGTGGTTTGCCATTTATTTCTCCAGCTCATTTTACAGATGAAGAAGCTGAAGCACACAGGGATTAAGTGACTTGCTCAGGATCACACAGCTAGTACGTGTCTGAGGCCAGATTTAAACTCAAAAAGATAAGTTACCCCTACTCCAGGCTCAGCATTCTATCCACCACACCACCTTGCTGCCCTAACATTTATACAGTTCTTCAAAATTTTGTAAAGCCCTTTATCCAAATTATCTCATTTTAGCCTCACAACAACCCTGTGAAATAGTTGTTATCATTGTCTGTATTCTACAGATGAGTAAACCAAAGCTGGGAGTGGTCAAGCAACATACCAGAGGTTACACAGCTAATAAATATCTGAGGCAAGATTAAAACTCAGGCCTTCCTCCTAATTCCAAGTCTACTGTCCCGTATAAACTTTAGATAAAATATAATCTCAAAGGATTTAGCACTAGAAGAGACTTTGAGAAATGGTCTAAACTGCTCACAACTTGCCCAAGATCATTCAACACAGCAGTAGTATGGGGATTTGATCCTGTCTTTACTCCATATCTAGCATTCTTTCCACCATAACCATTATTTTCTTTTTAGGAATAGATATTGTTAGTAATACTATATTACTACAATATTTCATGAAATTTACTAAGTTATTTTTATTTGTTCTTCCCAACAATTGCTATAAAGTGAAGGAGGGATAACATAATAATTTTCCCCAGTTTGCAGATGAGAAAACTGAGTTTCAAAGAGATGACATCATTTGCCCATGATTCCACAATACAGCATGCAGCATACTTTTTCTCAGCCATTCTATTATGGAGATGCCATTAGCTAACTCAACCACTCAAGAAAGGGAGGGCAAGCTGCCAATAATCCCTTAGCTCTCCATGAGGGGTTTTCAGATAAAGCTCTTAGCTGGGCCTGCTCGTTATCTACCCTTGGGTGGAACCAAAGCAAAAAGAACATTCCCCATTCTCCTTCTTACTGAGAGTTCCAGGAAGGGAAAGGGAGTAATGACTTACTTTCTATTCCTCAAACAAACTTCACATTTTCTTGCCTAGATAGGCAACTGTTCACACTGTTCCTTATAACAAAACCATCCTGTTCCCCCTCTTTAGGGGAATCTCCTTCCCATCTTTTCAAGTCACATTAGATACCCCCTCCTCCCTGAAGCCTTTTCCCATCCCTCATACTATGGATTCTCAATCAACAAGTATTTATTATGTATGTTATCCCTTCCACATCTCAACTTTCCCCAACACCATTTTGATATAGCAATATATTATGGTTGGCATGAAAATTTAAATGGGAATTTGGGGGGGAATTTTGTGGAAGGTGCAGACAACATCCAAAAGCTATCAGATAACACAGAAAAGATTTAGAAACTCAGAAATGCATAAAATATATGTATAATATTGAATAGTATAGTATCAACATATTTTCTTTTATTACCATAATAATTCAGACTTCTTCTTTGGTACAAAGGGAGAGCCAAAAAATTTTATGTGGATTTTCCAGATCACAGAGGCACTGTGCCCCTATGATGTGGAAAGGATAAATGTACTGGGCACTCTATGCAGCACCACCCCCTGTATTCAAGATGCTCACATTCTAATAGAGGAAATGATGTGAAAATAATTAGGTAATGCAAGATACTATACAGAATGGATGGAGGTAATCTCAGAAAGGAAGAGTGCTAGCACTAAGGGACCAGGAAAGGCCTTCTGTAGAAAGTAACGTTTGACTCGAGTGTCAAAGGAAGTCAGGGACTCGAAGGGATAGAGATGAGAAACGAAAGCATCTCAGGCAGGGGAGACAACTGGTGCAAAGGCAGGAAGATGAGAGATGGAGGGAGTATTTGAGGAACTTCAAGTAGGCCAGTATTACTAGATAATAGATTTAGTGTGTTGGCACTTAGTTGTACAATGGACAGCATGCCAGGCTTTAAGTCAGAACGACTCATATTCTTGAGTTCAAATCTGGGCTCAGACACTTAGTAGCTGTATGACTCTGGGAAAGTTACTTAACCCTGTTTGCCTCAGTTTCCTCATCTCTAAAATGAACTGGAGAAAGAAAAGGAAAAGGGCAAACCACTAAAGTATCTTTGTCAAAAAAATCCCCAAAAAAGGTAACAAAGAGCTGGACATGACTGAATAATAAGAGTGGAATAACAAGAGGGAAGTAAGCTGTAAGAAGATTTGAAACCTAGGAATGGGCTAGGCTATTAAGAGTTTCAAATTCCAAACAGAGAACTTTCTATTGGATCCCAGAGGCAATAGGGAGCCCATTGAAGATCACTGAATGGGAGTGTGACCTATCCTTTATAAAAATCACATTGGCAGCTAAGTGGAGGGTCTGAACTTGCATAATGCTTTGTTTTCCACCTCTATAATATACTCACTATGAAATATATGTGCTATATGATAGTTTGGAAGTCATAGATCTTAGGTTTAAAAATCTCTGCCTCTTACTACTGAGGTAATGTTGATTTTATTCAGTTCAATAAACATTTCTTAAGTGCTTACTATGTGCCTACTAAGGGCTGGGTTTACAAAAAGAGGCAAAAGAGAGTCCCTGCCTCCAGGAGCTTATAATCTTTGGAGTCCTTGAGGAACCTCTACCTATGGCAGATCTCTCTAAACTAATATTTGTATTTTCCCAAGGGAATCTAGGAGTCAGGAAACCCTTAGAGAATGGAAAGAATGTGTCTTTAATGAGTGTTCAAGGCGATTTCAGCTTGCTCTTTGCTTACCCTTCATACCCAGGGACATCTTATTAGCCAAAGGAAAGCAAGGTGGGCTACTCACTTCCAAGTCCAAGACCTTCTCCTCTCTCTAGTCCCAAACCTGACCCTCCAGGAGGTACTTAAGGAAACAAAGACTGAAAATTTAGAAAAACAACTCTGAAAAGGAGGCAGGGGCAAGCTCACCCTGGATTCACAAGATGTGGGACACCTGATCAAGGTCACCACGAGCCAGAACAATCAAAGTGTGTCTGCGGGTTTGTTCCTGCCACAAGTGGGTTCTCACCACTTGTCAGTGACTCTCTCTGGCCTACACAATTAAGTCCAAGTTCCTTGGCCTGATATTCAAGGTCTCCATGATCTGAATAAATTAATGATAAGCATTTATTAATTATTACATTCCAGTGTTGTTCAGATTCCTTCTTTTCTCTACCCACCTTTTTATTTACAAAGAAGGAGGCAGGAAGGAAAGGGGTACTGTTTCCCTGAGAAAGCATCCTGAAATGCTCACAGGTCAGTGTTATAGGCAGCAGCATCCACTCCTCATCCCTCACCATGACCAGAGGGAAGGTATGCCTGGACTCAAATTCAGTTTTTTGTGCCTTATACTCTTCCTTGCAAATCACATGATGAGTAATCATGATGGCAGGGGTGGGTGAGGAGATGGAGAGGAAGAATTTGGAGGCTAGGAAAATGAAACATTCAATAAAAAATGGCAGTTGAGTTTGATTTTTAAAAACTAAATGGAGACAGAAACAGAGACAGAGAGAATAAAAGTTAACCAAATCATAGGGAATAATTAAGAGCAGAATGACAATAACCTTTGGGGGTGTCAAAATGCTCCTTTCAAAACTAGAGAAATCTAACAAAAGGTAAACAAGAAAATTTTAATGATATGAATAGAATTTCAGAGAAGTTAAATATAATAGCTCTCTGTTAATTATGGAATAATGGAAAAGAATACATACAGTTCTCAGCTATGCTTGGCATCTTAAATTCACTATGTGTTAGAGCATAACACTCTCAAAAATGAATACAGAAAATCACAACTACTGAATAAATAAATTATTGGTCATAATGTAATAAAAATTATAAGTTAAGGGTATTCGAAAAAAGAATTCAAATTTAAATGGTGAATAAATAACTTAATTCTAAAGAACAGGTAAGTTAAAGAACAAGTTACAATAATAAACAAGAAACAAATACAAAAGAACAAGAAACAATAGATAATTTTTCTGCCCTTTTTATATGGAAATTATAATATAATATATGTTGGGGGGGGAGAGGGAGAGGGAGAGACACAGAGTGGGGAGGGAAAAAGAAAGACAAACAGAGGAGGGAGACATTGCACAAGATCCATGGGAAATTGCTAACGAATTTCATTTTTAAAAACATATCCAGAAAATAAAAATAAACATAGGTTACAAAGCATGAATACAAAGTCAAGGCATATTCCAGAACAATAGTGTAAAGTATTTTAAAGTTCAAAATGACTTGAGGTGAGAAAATAGCAAGGAAATCTGGGGATAACCAAAAGGAATTTTTATGTATGTTGGGGGAAAGAAGAGACCGAATCAGAGAGATATTTCACTGCTGGATGTCTATGGGAAAATGATAATGGTTGAGGAAGAACATCAGAACTATCCAAATCTTATTTTATGTCTATTTTCTTTTGTTAAGAAGGATGAGCTTTGGGCTGGAAAGAATGTAATAAAAAATAATTAATAAGCAATTAAAATAAACAAACAAGTTAAAATTACCAGGTCCAAGTGACCTTTACCTCAACGGTACTAAAAGGGCTCATAGATATGATTCTTAAACTATTGTCATTGAATGATTAAAGATCTTTGCAAATGAGAGGGGTCATGCAAGACTGAATTAGGCAATTGTTTTCTTGATTTTCAAAAAAGGGAAGAGAATAGATCTTAAGTTTAACTACTGAGAAAATTCTAGATCCTATTATTAAAATGGCAGTTGGTAAACATTTAGAGACTGAAGAAGTAATCACCAAGAGCCAATAAGGCTTCAAGAATAGATTGTACCAGACTAACTTCATTTCCTTTATGACAGGGTTACTAGACTAGTAAATCAAGAGAACATTATAGATCAAGTATATATAGATTTTATTAAAGCTTTGATTAAATCTCTCCTGACATTCTCAAGGATGAGATGGAGCTATGTGGACTAGGCAATTATACTGTTTGGTAGATTTGGGAATAGTTAAATAACAAGACCCAAAATGTAATCATTAACGACTCAATAGCAATTTGGAAGGAGTTCTTTAGTGGAATGTCTCCAGAGATCTGTCCTTGGCCATGAGCTGTTTAACATTTTTTTCAGTGACTTGGATGAAAACATAGTCAACATGCTTGTCAAATTCACAGATGCCACAAAGTTAACTAACATGTTGGATTACAATCAGGCTCCAAACAGATATAATAACAGACTAGAACGGGCCATGTTAAATGACAAAGCTTACACACGGGTTTTAAAAAATCAGCTTTACAAATTCAAGGTAGGGGGTGATCTGGCTAAATTGAATAGTTCCTGTTTTAAAAAATAACAGAGCAGGGTGGCATTAGTGCTGCTGTGGATAGAGTACTGGTGCTGGGGTCAGGAGAATCTGAGTTCAAATCCAGCCTCAACCTTGATCGCCTGTAAAAAAAAAAAAGTGGGGGTGATAAAGATAAACCTCAAACTCAATAGGAGTCAACAGCACAATGTGGCAAAACATGGCAGCAACACAAAAAAAATAATAATAATAAAAATAACAATACATAAAGGGTATTATATCAAAAATAATGGAGACCAACTATATTCTTCTCCACTTAGATTATGTCTGGGATATCATTTTCAGTTCTAGGTGCTAAACTTTAGATAATATATTTAGAAGTTAGAATGTGTATGGAGGAGGCCAACTAGAATGGGCCTTAGGACCATGTCCTGCATGGGTCAGTTGGAGGAATTAGGGATGTTTATCCTGGATAAGAGAAGAGTTAAGAAGGACCTAAGGTAATTAGAATATCATAAAGTTATAATAGAAAAAGTCCTGGACTTGAAGTTAGGTAAAGTATGGATTAAAATCTTGTTCTTAATATTAATGAGTTTTGTGACTATGGGCAAGTCTAGTGATAGAATAACAAAATAAAGATCAAACAAGATAATGCCTGTAAAGTGCCTTGCAAAACCTTAGAAGTGTTATATAAAAGCTGGCTTTTATTATTGTTGATGTTGTTATTATTAATAACTCTCACTGTATCCTCATTAAACTCCAAAAGGCAGTACTATTATTATCCCAGTTTTACATATGAAAAACAGAAGCAGATAAAATTTAAGTGACTTGCTCAGGGTCACGCAGCTTGCAAGTGGGAAGCAGATTTGAACTCAGGTCTTCCTGATCCCAGGTCTGTCACCCTATCCATTGTACCACCTAACTGTACCTATCAATTTTTAGTTTATTAATTCAACTCTCTGAGCCTCAATTTCCTCATGTGTAAAATGCAAATAATGATTACATGTAGCATCTACTTCATACAATTGTTGTAAGAATCAAATGGCAAAGGATATATAAAGAGTTTCTCAAAGCTTTAAAAGTCATACAAATATCACCTATTATTACTTTTCTTGGCCCCAAAGGACAAAAATAGGTGACAGTATCAGAAAGGTAGATTTGGGCTAATTGAAAGGAAAACTGTCCTAACAATGAACACTATTCAAAAGTGGAATGGGCTGTTTTGAGAGGCAGCTCATGGCCCTTTCCCCGAGATCTTTAAGCAAAAATTAGATGATGACCTATTTGGAATGGTGTAGATGGGATTCTTGGTAACATATGTGTTAGAATAGATGTTGCTCTCAGTTACCTATTGGAGATTAGCCTCCACAATTTGGGAGTCCATCTGATAGCTCCTGAGAGTAGCCATGATTTTTCTGAATAAAAGGAAAACCAGACCTTGGAGTCCCATAGTAGAAACCTTCCTCCAGACCTCTAAAGCTGAAGGAAACTTAGAGGTCAGATAGTGCAAGCCCCAAATTTTACAGATGAAGAAATTAAGGCCCAGAGTTGGCAAAAGACTTGTCCAAGATCATACAGTTAGCAATCTTCAGATGGGATCTGAGCCCAGGTCTTCTGACCAGGGTTTTTTAACTATCTTTGTGGCATAGATCCTTCAGCAATCTGGGGAAGCCTAGGGACTCCTCAATAACATTTTTAAATGCATTAAATACATAGGATTACAAAGGAAACACATTATGTTGAAATATGATTCTCAGAATATCTTTAAAAACAAGATTATGGATCCCAGGTTGGGAGCCCATGTTCTGTGAGACAGTGGGTTTTTCCATTGTATCACAGCATCCTCCTACTTTTTAAAGTAAGACCCACTTGATATTTGATACTTGGAGTTTTTTCATTGCATGCCTGATACTAGTTTAACTTGGGATTTATTTTCCTATAATGCTTTCTTCTCTGCAAATGGAAAACACTAGCTTTCATTGGATGTAGCCCAGTATCATAAAGGGGCTGACGTAGGTGTCTGGAGCCCTGGCTTCTAGTCTCTTGGCTCTGCCTCTAATTGGCTACCTGTGTGACCTTAGGCAAGTAAAGAGACACCAGAGGATACCTTCTCTTCCCAATTATGTTATAACCATTTAAGAAACTGGAATCATGCTACTTTCATATTCCTGGTGGTGTTTAGCACATTCTGGGCACACCGTAGCCACTCAGTCAATATTTGTTGGTTGATTATTTCACAGAACTGCAGGATTTCAGCAATGAAAAGAATCTCACAGGCTACTTGGTCCACCAGACATGTAGACTCAAATCTACAACATGCCCCCATGAGAAGAAACATTGTAACCTTTGCTGTGAGACCTCAGGGCAAGTACGAGAAGGTACCTTCGTTGTCCCTGAAGCAGCTCACTCCCAAGGTAGCCTGTGTTGGGAGAGCTCCACTCATTAGGAAGGTTTTCCTTACCAAAATTTGTCTTTCTACAACTTCCACTCATTGGGAATCATGTAATCACAGGAACTCAAAAGTTGGCAGCAATCTCAACAGCCATCTAAGTCATTCCCCAATGGAACTGTGCTATCATCAGTCTATCCTGAGTGAGCATCATGTGTATAACATGCCAGGCAAGTGCTCATCTACCTTAGACTTGAAGACCTCCAGGGTGGGGGAGCCAGTCCCTTCACAAAGTAGTCTGTTCTCTTTGGGATGGCTCTTTTTAACACTGACTAAGGGATATGGGAGGGTGTTTTTTCTTTCTCAAATCATGAAAATAGATCGGCCATTATAATCAAGACCAGCTGGTAACAAAATTGTGAAGTCAAAGCAATTCATATTTAGTATTCCCAGCCTCCTTTTTCTTCTCCCTTCTTTCCTCCTCCCTTCCCCAATCTGCTTATATTGGTCTTCTTTGAGAACGAAAGACAACAGCTATATTCCTAATATCTATAGTCCTGTCCCTATCCAAACCTGCTTTAAGGAGAGGACCTAATGAACTCATTCACACTGGAGTTTCAATGACGGATAATAATGTGAAACTCCATCTCTAAAGAAAAGGTCAAAGAAAGGAAAGGAGGTGAGGCAAGGAATACTGAAGTATGCTCAGTTATTGGAGTGCAACAGGGTATTTTGATTTACACTGTAAAAAAAGATTATAACCAGATTAAGAGGACAAGGCAAAAAATGAGACATGAGAAAGTGAATGAAATAAGTGAGAAAAATGCTTTGCAAACCTTCAAAATTTTATAAAGAGACAAGTCAGAAGCCAGCGTTAGTTTATAAACTTACATGGGCCAGTTGGGACGTCAGTTGGATCTTGAAAGAGAGCTGAGACTTGTTGTTGGTGTTGTTTGTCTTTGGTTCTTGAAGAAAACCATGACATCAGGAAGGTGATGTCAGGAATTGCAAGTGAATTGGATTGAAGTGAGGCAGGGCTGCACAAAGGCACCAGCCTCATTTTCTCCTCCAGAGCCATCTGGGTCCAGTGGCCAGATATAGATCAGGACAACAGGCGATAGCCCTGGATGCAGTGTAGATGCATCCCCTGAATTTAAAAAATGCATTTCTCCTCCCAGCCCCACCCAATGTATCCACTGGAAACTTTAAGCCTTTACTGTCATACAGTAACATTTCTCACAAATTGAATAATTACGTGCCATGGAAAGTGCCTCATCCCAGTGTCTTATCATGGGAGGAGGGGTTTTTGTAGCTCAATGAAACTATGAGCTATGCCATGCAGAGTCAGCCAAGATGGACAGGTCATAGTGGAGAGTTCTGACAAGTGGTGATTCACTGGAGAAGGAAAGGGCAAACCACTCCAGTATCTTTGTCAAGAAAATCCTATGGACAGTATATCAATACTGGATATAGAAGGTCCTGGAATGCTATGTCCATGGGGATACAAAGAGTTGGACACAACTGAACAATCAAACAACTGCAAATGGAAAGTGGAATTTTCTGGCATTATAAATATCTGAAGTTTTTAGAAATTCATACTAAAAAAAGTCCCTCACACTCCTTGAAAGTCTCCCTCTAGGCCGCTCTCTACTTTTAGTAACATCTGAGCAACACAGGATAATCTAAAGAGAAATAGATTCCTACTCTCAGTCCTTGGACTCACTCATTCCATGTACAAAAACATAGGGCCAATTGCATCTGCTATCACCTCCCTCTCCCCTCACCCTGTAGAGACTCACCTCTGGTCTTATAATAATCATGTTCTAGTTCCTCTTCATCTTCAGATTCATAGTTCAGTAGTTCCTCCTCATACAGAGCTAAGAAGTCAATATCTTTCTTCTTTTTCTTTCTCTGGGGCATCATTTTGCCAGCTTATTATTTCCAGGAGACTCTGGTCCTGGATTTTCCTTGCTCAGGTGCTCTCACCTTCTTTTTACCCCCAAGTTCTTTGACTGAATTCCTTCTAGTCTTAGAATTCCCTTCTAGGACTCATCCACCTGGTCGTGGAGAGAGGCACTGATCTGGGGTCTTTTCAGATTTTCCCTCTCTCCAGTCTCCTATGCTTTCTCCAACAAAGCTACCTCTTCCACTCCCAGCACCATCAACACACAATGGTGACTTATCTCACTAGCTACCAGTTGTCTCTGGGTTTTTATTTCTGGCCTTCCTCCACCTCCTCCCCCACTTCCCTCTCCTCCTTATATCTCTTCAACCTGCTCCTCCTCCCCTATCTCAAGCTGCCTCTGGGGTTTCTCCTTTGGGGCATAATCATTTATTCATCAGTGCACAGGGCTGACTGTAATTTCTTACTCCCCTTTTCCTTTCCTTCTCCCTGTTTCTTCTGCCCTTTGGCCTGAATTAAGTTATGGGGCACCTGTCATCGATTGCTGGCTGACCTCCTCTTAGGTCCCTCTGAAAATGAGTCATGGGTAGGATAATGGGATCATAGGTTTAGAACTGAAAGGGACCTTAGAGGTCAAATTCCTCATTTTGCAGATGAGGAAATTGAGACTCAGAAATGTTAAGCCCCTTGCCCACAGTTTCACAGGCAGTAAGAAACAAATGCTGGATTTGAATTGAGGTTCTCTGACTCCAAGGCCACAGAGTCACACACAGAGGTATAGACACCTATGGTTCAAGTTTCCCCAGAATTCAAAGTTCCCATTCTCTCTATAAAAGGCTCTTCTCTATGAAGATCAAAAAAGAGAATATCAGTAAAAGCATGTTGTACAGTGCCTGGGATATGGTAGATAATAATAATAATTAATGATAATAAAATAATTAATAATAAATGCCTATGGCTCAGTTAGGCAGGGGATGGCAATCCCTTCCACAGTTAGTTTGGCTTTGCCTCACCATGAATGAGTCAGTAGGTTGCTCACATCCCTCCCCCCAAGCACACAAAAAGAACAATGGTCATAAACTGGACATGCTGTCTTTGAAAAGTCAATAACTTCTGAGATCCCCGGGGGATATTGAAAAAAAGAAAAAGAAACCAACCAATAAAGAAAAGCTCCATGTCTGACCTCCCTGAACTACCCCTGCATTCCTGCTGTGGGAGGCTCTTGAAAAATGATTCTCCCTATCTAGGGTCCCTTTGGGGAGTTTTGGAGGAGACCAAGTGATCAGCCAGGCTCCTGTATCTGGGAGGCCTCAGTTTTCCCTCCATTATTCATGGTGCCCTATCATCTTACTGAGCCAGGTTGGTTCCATCTTACCGGAATCTTTTCTTTTCTCTCTTTTCCCTCATCAATGGTGACAACAACTGGAAGACTCTGCACGTCACCGCTTCTCCCAGAAGTGAGTCACAGGCCATTTAGGGACACTGCTCTATTAAGCACAATCTATCCATCCTTCCCCAAAGGGAAGGCAGAGCAGACTCCCAAGTCACCAGCAGCAGTAACAAAGAAGGCAGGTAGGCATCCCAGTGGTACCTACTCCAATGCCTAGACCGCAAAGCATGCCTTCATGGAGAGAACTACATCCTAGTCACGCAGGAGGCAAAGTCCCTGGAATATCAGGATGTTCTGTTCAACATATCTATATGGGAATAGGTCCATGCAAGTATGTGCTTTTTTTTCTTAGCAAAAGAATAAAAGTAAGGAGTTAAAAAAACAACAACATGATTTAGCATATTGCAGAGGAAGGAAAACTCAGCTAGAAATTAGAAGCCCTAATCAAGCAAACAAATATTTATTAAGCACCTGCTGTGTGCCAGGCACACTATTAAGCTCTAAGGATATAAACATAAAGAATGAAACTATCCCTACCCTTAAAGAGCTCACATTCTAACAGAGGAGACAACAAGAACACATATAAGTACAAACAGAATGAAAAGAATAAGTACAAAAACATTAAATACAAGATCATTAGGGAACAAAAGCACTGATATTTAGATGAGACAGTCAGGCAAAGCTTCATGTAGAAGATAGTACTTGAGCTGAGTCTTGCAGTAAGAGAAGACTTCCATGAGTCTAAGGTGAGGAGGGACTACATTCCAGGCTTGGGGTATAGTCAGTGCCAAAGGTGTGGAGACAGGAAATAGAGGGTCATGAGGGAGAAACTGAGAGAAGCTGATTTGCCTAAATTACAAGGATAGGGATGACGGTCCAATACACCTGGAAAGACAGGCTGGGGCCAGGTTATGAAAGGCTTTAAAGGTTAAACAGAAAAGTACATATTTGATCCTAGAGGCAATAGGAAGCCACTGGAGTTCATTGAGTAGGGGACTGACCTGATTAGACTTACACATAAGAAAATCACTTTGACAGCTATGAGAAGTGGAGAGAGATTTGAGGTGGAGAGACTATTGTGGTCCAGGAGTCTTGGGAACCCTGAAATGCAAAAGCAAAGGGTATGAGTCGGCCTCAAAAGAGTCAACCACTCCAGCCTTCTTTCAGTGCAAGTACTTTATCAAAACACTGGGTGGGATGGGCAAGAATCCTGCTTTGTGACCACAATACAAGTGGACCAGATTTTCAGAATCTGAGCAATTTAATGGGGGAATAATGGACACTTTAATTTTTTTAAAATAGTAGGCAAATATTTTATTTTCTTATTTATATATTTTCAGTTTTCAACATTTACTTCCACAAAATTTTGAATTTTAAATTTTCTTTCTTCTTTCCCCAATCTGCCCTCCCTTCTATCACACCCCCTTCTCCCATCTCCCTCCCCTCTATTTTCCTATAGGGCAAGATAGATTTCTATATTCCATTGCCTATGTGCCTTATTTCCCAGTTGAATGCATACACACATATATGTATACATACACACACATATGTACACATATAATGATATATATAGTATATACACATACACATATACATGCATACATGCATACATATATATGTGTATACACACACACATATATATGACATATTCCCTCTAACTACCCTGATACTGAGAAAGGTCTCATGGATTACAAATATCATCAATAATATATATATATTGATATACATATATATACATATATGTGTATATATATATGTATGTGTATATGTGTATATACACACACATATAATATATTCCCTCTAACTACCCTGATACTGAAAAATACTGATACTCATTGATTGCAAATATCATTTTTCCATGTAGGAATATAAACAGTTCAATTTTAATGAGTCCCTTGTGGTTTCTCTTTCCTGTATACCTTTTGGTGTCTCTCTTGATTCTTGTATTTGAAAGTCAAATTTTCTATTCATTTCTAGTGTTTTCATCAGGATTGTTTGAAAGTCCTCTATCTCACTGAATGACCATTTTTTTCCTGAAGGATTATACTAAATTTTGCTGGTAGGTGGTTCTTGGTTTTAATCCTAGCTCTTTTGACCTCTGGAATATCGTATTCCAAGTCCCTCTGATCCCTTAGTGTAAAAGCTGCTAAATCTTGCATTATCTTGATTGTGTTTCACAATACTTGAATTGTTTCTTTCTGACTGCTTGCAATATTTTGTCCTTGCCTGGGAACTCTGGAATTTGGCTACAATATTTCTAGGACTTTTCCTTTTGAGATGTCTTTCAGGAGGTGATCAGTGGATTCTTTCAATTTATATTTCACCCTCTGGTTCTAGAATATCATGGCAGTTTTCCTTGATATTTTCTTGATAGATGATGTCTAGGCTCTTTTTTTTGTTTACGGTTTTCAGGTAGACCAATAATTTTTTAAATGATTTCTCCTGGATCTATTTTCAAGGTCAGTTATTTTTCCAATGAGATATTTTACATTGTCTTCTTTTTTTCATTCTTTCTGTTTTGTTTTATAATTTCTTGATTTCTCGTAAAGTCATTAGCTTCCATTAGCTCCATTCTAATTTTGAAGTAATTATTTTCTTCAAAGAGTTTTTGGACCTCCTTTTTCATTTGACCAATTCTGCTTTTTAAGGCATTCTTCTCCTCATTGGCTTTTTGGACCCCTTTTGCCATTTGAGTTAATCTATTTTTAAAGGTGTTATTTCCTTCAGCATTTTTTGGCTGTTCTTTAGCAAACTGTTGACTTGTTTTTCATGATTTTCTTGCATCACTCTCATTTCTCTTCCCAATTTTTCCTCTACTTCTCTTACTTGATTTTCAAAATCCTTTTTGAACTCTTCCATGGCCTGAGTCCATTACATATTTTTTTTGGAGGCTTTGGATGTAAGAGTTTTGACTTTGCTGTCTTCCCCTAGTTGTATGCTTTGATCTTCCTAATCATAAGAAAATACTTTTTCACCAAGAAAGTAACCTTCTATAGTTTTATTTTTTTTCCTTTTTTGGTCAATTTCTCTGCCAATTACTTGACTTTTGAGCTCTTTGTTAAGTTGAGGGTGCACTGCCCCAAGTTTCAGGGGTTTTATGCAACTGTTTTCAAAGGTATCTCCAGGAACCTGTAAATTCTCAGCTTCTCTGAAGTGATATAATCAAAGGAGAGGTGTTTACTCCTCTCCTGGACTGTACTCTGGTCTTTGAGCAACCACAAGTACTCTTTTCTGCCCTGGAACTGCAACTAGGATTCCCTCTTCACAGATGCCACCAGCTCTGCCATGCCAGTGCTCCTCCTTGTCTCAAGACCACCACTCAGGACTGAGACCTAGATCAGCTGTTTGATTCCTCTACCATCTGTAGGCCAAGAGGTCTGGAAGCAACTGCTGCTGAAGCAGTGGGCGCTGCTGCCCTGGGACTGGAGCTGGAACTGGGGTTGGGACTAGGGCTGGGGCTAGGGTGGGACCACGTTCCCCTCTCACCCAAATGAGAGAGTTTTCCCACTGACTTTTGAAACTGTCTTTGGTATTTATAGGTTAAAAAGTCTGGAAACCTCAGCACAGTGATTCAGTGCCCTGAGGCCTGCTTCAGTTTCATCTGTGCTGGGGCTCATGCTGGACTGCGCTCTGTTCCAAGACCAATGCAGTAGACCCTTCCTGTAGGCCTTCCAGATTGTCTTGGGCTGGAAATATGTTTCACTCTGTCATTTTGTGGCTTCTGCTCTGGAATTTGTTTAGTCATTTTTTACAGGTATTTTGAAGGGTTAGGAGGAGAGCTCAGGCAGGTCCTTATTTCTCCTCTACCATCTTGGCTCCCCCCCCAAAAAAATGGACACTTTCATACAGAAAGGCTGTAGGAAAATTTGAATGGGATTAAGGAGTGGCAAGTAGCCTGAGATGGGACCAGGTTCAGGTCCTGGCTTTGATGCTAGCTGTGTGATATTGGACAGGTCAGTTACCATCTTTAGGTTTCAGTTTCCTGATCTGTCCTTTAAAGCCTTTGGATTAGATGATATTTAAGGCCACTTCCAACTCTGACCTTCTACTCTTCTTTGAGCCATAGTTGGATAAAATGATTGCAATGGAACAATTTTGTAAATAAGCATGGAATGGATCCCAGCCTTCTCATATTCTTTGTTGGTCTATTTTCCCCATGGCAGCAATTAAACTACCTCAGCACTTTCTGCTACTCATACCAGATCAGTGTGCATACCCAAGGCAATAATACAACTAGGTTTCAAAAAAAGAATCCCAGAAAAGGAATTCTAAGAAGTAATCAGTGCCATAAACTCTGAACAGTTATTTCATGACAGTAAAAGCATAATCCATTCAATTAGATTCTTACTTCTCCTAAAACTCACACACATGCAAGTTTCTCCCTTAGTGGCCAAAATGCCAAGGTCAAAAATCTTACCGAGCATCTACTATGTTCTCAGCCTGATATTAGAGCCAAATTAGAAGGCAATAATGTGGTCCTCAACCTCAAGGTGCTAATAAAACAAGAAAAATACAAATAAACTAATCAGCAAGCATTTGTTAACTGCCTTCTGCATGTAGATCACTGTGTTAAGCATTGGGGGAGACAACAAGTGTAGATAAAACAAAATCCTGGCCAAGAAACTTGTCATCTAATGGTAGAATAAGTCACCAATGTGCCTAGAAGAATGAAGAGGAGAAGAATTGATATTATATCTACTATGTGCTAAGCATTTCACAAATATTATCTCATTTGATCCTCATAACCTGAAAAGTAAGTGCTGTTAGTAACCTTATTTTACTGTTGAGGAAATTGAAGAAAGCAGAGATTAGGTGACCTGCCCAATGTCACCCAACTGAATATCTGAGGCAGAATTTGAACATAAGTCTTCCCAAGTCTAGTGCTCTATCCTCTGCACCACCTAGCTGCCATGGTAAAGATGAGATATCTCTTCATGAGAGATAAAAAATATATTACTATGGGAGCTCTGAGGACATCAGCTATTGCTACTTGGGGAACAGGGTAGATGTACTGGGCAAGGTAATCTCTGAGTTCAATTATAAAGGATGGGCAGGATTTGAGCAGGTTTTAAAGATGGAGAAAAATGGATTTCTGGGCATAGAAAACAGCTTAAGCAAAGCAATGGAGGTGTTAGATCACAGAGTGTGCTAGGATAGAGATTTTATTCAATTTGACTTAGCATAGATTACTTTAAGAAAAGTAATATGAGATAAAGTCAGAAAGGTAGGATGGTACCAGATTTTAAAGAGCCTTGAATACCAAACAAAAAGGATTGAATTTAACTTGGGGAACAATAAACAAAGAAGGTTTTTAAGGGCAACATAGATCTATGCATAAGGATTTTTTTTTGTGGGAGCATGAAGGATGAATGAATAGCAAAAGAGTAGAAGCTATAAGGAGGCTATTGTAATGTGTTTTAATCCAGTGAAAGAACAAGACAGTACAGAATAAAATACTAGATTACCAATCAGCAGCCTATAGGCAGAATGCTGAAGATGGATCAGACACACAACTCTGCCCTCTCATTGACATTTTGGACACCCATTATCCTCACTTCCCATCTCTCATACAACCTCCCCCACCCCCAAATAGGGGAGCTTTCCATCTGTTTTCATGAGACTACCATGCATAGTCACCCTATTCCCTAGAAGGGTCAATTCTGCAGGTTACTGCAATCCCTAACCCTTTCCCAGTCAGCTTAGCATTGTCCCATCATACAAGTCAGTGGGCTTGCTGCTCCAGCCCCCACCCGTCAGCACTCAAGACAAATGGCCACAAACCAGGTAAGTTGTCTTTGAATGGTCACCAACCCCCGTACTCAACTCAATGATTCATATGATGAATATAGGATTTAAGAGAAGGGAGAAGTCAATGTTTCTCAAAGGAGTCTGAGAAGTCTCCCTAGAGGAGAAATTCTATGCTTTTATCTGGGCTTTGAATTTAAGTAGTATTGGGATGAATAAAGAGGAAAAGTAGGGCCTACATGGACAGGAAAAAACATAAACAAAGAAGAAAAGGTTGGAATGATAATGATGAGAACTAGGAAAGAAAAGACCTTGCTGGAGGTGGCTGTAATACCAGCACTATCTCAGCTTAAGTTGGGATGAAATGAAATGCTCACAAGTCATTGAACTATTAATAAAAGGAGTCTTAATTTGCCCTAAAGCATCAAGGATATTCATGGTGAACACAGTACCTTTTAGCTTCTCTGGACATCAACCTCCCAGCTCTATCTCCACATGGGATGCATTCAGTCATCAGGTCAGGATATCGTAAAGGATATGGTGGCTTAAAAGATCTTTAAAAATCTACCAAGGGGGCAGAGCCAAGTTGGTGGAGTAGAAAGACGCACATACTCTAGTTCTTCCCCCACAGCCCATAAAATACCATAAAGAAAGACTCTCAACAAATTGTAGAACAGCAGAAGCCACAGAACAATGATGGAGTGGAGTAGATTTCCAGCCCAGGATGACCTGGAAGGCCAGTTGGAAAGGCTTGTCACACCATACAGGGTGCAGAGCCCAGCTGGCCTTGGCCGCATGGGGCCGGGAGGAGCAGACCTTAGGGGTGCAATCCCTAGCAGCAGCAGCAGAGGTTCACAGATCCCTCAACCCACAGGTGACAAAGACACTTCAAATGTCAGTGAAAGGGCTTTTTCACCTCCATGACAAGGGAGCAGGGTCCTCCCCTAACCCGGCCCTAGGCAGCAGTGGTGGCGGCAGCAGAAACAGCAAAGATCCCTCAAGCCACAGGCACCAAAGGCAGCTTCAAAGGTTAATGAGAGGGTTTTTCTAACTTGGAAAGAAGGGAACAGGATTCTCCCCTAACCCCCACCTCAGGCAGCATGGCAGAGGCAATAGCAGCAGGGGTCCATTGTTCCATTGTTGGAGAGCTCAGCTTAAAGCCCCTGGGGAAACTGAGCAGCTGATCTGAACAACAGCCCTGAGTGGCAGCCCCACCCTGCCTAAAGCCCCTAGAGGAATTGGGCAGCTGATCTGAATCTCAGCAGGGAGCCCAGCCAGGGAGTAAACTCTTCTCCCTTGATTGTGCCATCTTGGAGGAACTGAGATCTTACAGGTCCCCAGAGTATGCCTTACTCTTGACAAAGGACACAGCAGTCAAGTAACTGGTTGGGGAAATGCCCCCAAAAAAGGAAAAAAAATAAGGTTATAGAAGGTTATTTTCTTGGTGAACAGGTATTCTCTCCCATCCTTTCTGATAAGGAAGAACAATTTTTACCATCAAGGGAAGACATAAAATCAAGGCTTCTGCATCCAAAACCTCCAAAATAAATATGCAATGGTCCCAGGCCATGGAAGAGCTCAAAAAGGATTTTGAAAATCAAGTAAGAGAGGTGGAGGAAAAATTGGGAAGAAAAATGAGAATGATGCAAGAAAATCATGAAAAGCTAGTCAGCAGCTTGCTAAAGGACAGCCAAAAATGCTGAAGGAAATAACACCTTTAAAAATAGGCTAACTCAATTGGCAAAAGAGGTCCAAAAAGCTAATGAGGAGAAGAATGCTTTAAAAAGCAGAATTAGCCAAATGGAAAGGAGGTTCAAAAGCTCACTGAAGAAAAGAGTTCTTTAAAAATTAGAATGGAGCAGATGGAATCTAATGACTTATGAGAAACCAAGAAATCACAAAACAAAACCAAAAGAATGAAAAAATGGGAGATAATGTGAAATATCTCATTGGAAAAATAACTGACATGGAAAATAGATCCAGGAGAGACCATTTAAAAATGATGGGACTACCTGAAAGCCATAATCAGAAAAAGAGCCTAGACATAATCTCTCAAGAAATTATCAAGAAAAACTGCCATGATATTCTAGAACCAGAGGGCAAAATAAATGTTGAAAGAATCCACAGATCACCTCCTGAAAGAGATCCAAAAAGGGCAACTCCTAGGAATATTGTAGCCAAATTCCAGAGCTCCCAGGTTAAGAAGAAAATATTGCAAGCAGTCAGAAAGAAACAATTTGAAAATTGTGGAAATAGAATCAGGATAACACAAGATTTAGCACCTTCTACATTAAGGGATTGAAGGGCTTGGAATATGATATTCCAGGAGTCAAAGGAACTAGGATTAAAACCAAGGATCACCTATCCAGCAAAGCCGAGTATAATATTTCAGAGGGAAAAATGTTCATTCAATGAAATAGAGGACTTTCAAGCATTCTTGATGAAAAGACCAGAACTGAATAGAAAATCTGACTTTCAAACACAAGAATCAAGAGAAGCATGAAAAGGTAAACAGGAAAGAGAAATCACAAAGGACTTAGTAAAGTTGAACTGTTTACATTTCTATAGGGAGAGATGATATTTATAACTCTTGAAACTTTTCTCAGTATCTGGGTAGATGGAGGGATTATACACACAGACACACACACACGCAGAGACAGAGACAGAGAACACAGTGTGAGTTGAATACGAAGGGATCATATCTAAAAAAAAGTAAAATTAAGGAGTGAGAGAGGAATATATTAGGAGGAGAAAGGAAGAAATGGAATGGGGCAAATTATCTCTCATAGAAGACGCAAGAAAAAGCTTTTCCAATGGAGGGGGAAATGGGGGAGGTGAGAGCGAAAAAGTGAAGTGACTCTCATCACATTTGACTCAGGGAAGGAATAATAGGCACACTTAATTTGGTATGAAAGTCTATCTTACACTACAGGAAAGTAGCGGAGAAGAGGATAAGCAGGGTGGGGGGAAGATGGAAGGGAGGGCAAATGGGAGGAGGGAGCAATTAGAAGTAAACACTCCTGGGGAGAGAAGAGGTCAAAAGAGAGAACAGAAGAAATGGGAGGCAGTATAGGATGGAGGAAAATATAGTTAGTCCCACACACTATTATGGAAATCATCTGCAAAACTACAAATATATACCCTATATTGAATTGCTTGCCTTCTCAGTGGGGATGGGTAGGGAGTGAGGAAGGAACAGAAGTTGGAACTCAAAATTTTAGGGAGGGCAGATTGGTAGGAGGAGCAATCAGAATGCAAGGTTTTTTGAGGTGGGGGAGGAGGGAGATGGGAAGAAAATTTAGAACTCAAAATTTTGTGGAAATGAATGTTGAAAACTTAAAATAAAAGAATAAATTTAAAAAAGGAAAAAAAATAAGCCAGCATCCTTATAAAAAAAAATTTACCAAGTCACAGGGGCTCTGATACTACATGTTGGGACTATTTATGCCCTTAAATGGCCAGGAAGTAACATTAGGGAAGCCAGGGTCAAATGGGTCCCCAAGACAGCTTTATTTTCTTTTAAGAAAAGCTAATTTATATTGAAGGGCAAGTAGGTGGACCAGTGTTTAAGATATCAGACCTGGAGTCAAGAAGACTCATCTTCCTGAATTCAAATCTGGCCTCAGACACTTACCCAAAGTGTAACCCTGTTTACTTCAGTTTCCTTTTCTCTAAGATGAGCTAGAAAAGGAAATGGCAAACTAGTATATCTGCCAAGAAAATCCCAAATGCGATCACAAAGAGTCAGACATGACTGAAAATGACTGAAAGACAACTCATGTTTCAGGAGAAAAGAAGTGGACCTAACCTCTGTTGTGGGAAAATACCAGCTGAGAGTAGGTCTAACTTATCCCCCAAGCAAAGCCCTATGGACAGCTCTCAGCTCCTGTGCCAGAAGCCTGGAACCACAAAAATGTCAAAGCTGGAAAAGATCTTAGTTCAACCCTCTCATTTCCTCATTTACACTTAACCTACTAGGGCCTTATCTTATTCAACAGTAACTCTCAGGTACTGTATAGTCCCCACACTTACTCAGGCTTACATATATACTCCTTATACATATACTTTTGACCTCACTTGGGCATTTCTTGGCAGAGATATTAGATTGGTTTGCTATTTCCTTTTCCATCTCATTTTACAGATGAGGAAATTGAAGCAAATAGGGTTAAGTGACTTGCCCAGGGTCATACAGCTAGTAAGTGTCTGAGGTCAAATTTGATCTCAGAAAGAGGAGTCTTCCTCCTCTTTCTATCCACTATGCTACCTAGCTGCCCCTATACGTACACTTATTTATACATGTGCTTACCTAACATACACTCCACCTAACACCAGAAGCACTTGGGAGAAATGCCAAGGTCTCTGTGGTTCTCAGAGGTGCCACTTCTACCCCAAACTTTGGCTCCATCCTTCTTGTAAAGGACATAGCTCATCTTAATAGCCAAGAGGTGTAATCTGTATGATTTTATCTAATTAATTTTTGGCTTGAGCCCCCACTCCCTGGAAAAACTCCCTTTTCCTCCTTTTTCTTATATTACTATTCAATGGATCCAACCACGTGAACAAGCTATAATGGATTCATCCTTAGAAACAAGGCCACAGTCCTTCAGTTACTTCTGGAAAGAGGCAGCCCTTCACCAGTATCACTGGCATGCCCTAAACCGGGGCATTCTTATACATAGTTCAGGTGCCTGGACTCAGTCACCTCCTCAGCTACTCCCACTGGAGTAAACAAATTGTTATTCAAAGTTACTCTCCTCAGCCAAAGTGTGGTCGATGAAGGGCCCCTATAGGGCAGCACCATCCCTCCTCTGGGTGATTTTCTTCCCTACTGGCTGCTCCTCTCTGATCAGGCCTCTATTTTTTCTTCCTTACATCTACCTTCATATACCTGCTCCAGTACAGAGGTCCAGTCTTGCTATCATAGTGGAAATGCTACAGATAGAAGCTCTCCAGGCCAGCACCATTTTGTCTTCCCTTTGCCTGTCATGCCAAAGTTTGTGCACTAATCATGGGACTTTCATGTCTCTGATCTTGCCTAGGAGTTCTGTATTGTCTCAGCTTTGTGAGTGGAGCCAGCCCGAAACAGAAGGCCATCAGTTTTTCAGATGAAACAGGTGTAACTGAAAAACCCAAAAAGACTCAAAGAAGGTCCACAAACTTAAAAGGCTCAATCCCTTGAGTCTCTTTGAAACTCTCTTTAGGTTCTTCTGGCCTCCAGCTGTGAGAGAAAAGATGGACAATGCTAACCCCACTTCAAATTGCTGAAAAGACTCTGGGAAGACTGGAAAGGAGCAGACAGTCTCCATCATGTTCCTGGCCCCAGCTTGATGCTACACAAGAGACTTCAGGTCATTTCCTTAGGTGACATTTAGGACTCTTCTGGTTGAGCTCACTCCCGATGGGAGAGCTCCTTCACTCTGAATTACCTAGTATACTCTCCTATATATACTTTCTCTGATTTCTATTTTACTATCAACTTCAGCAGATGGGTTTCTGACAGAGAGAGAGAGACAGAGAGAGACAGAGAGAGAGAGAGAGAGAGAGAGAGAGAGAGAGAGAGAGAGAGAGAGAGAGAGAGAGAGAGAGAGAGAGAGAGAAGAAGAAGAAGAAGAAGAAGAAGAAGAAGAAGAAGAAGAAGAAGAAGAAGAAGAAGAAGAAGAAGAAGAAGAAGAAGAAGGAGGAGGAGGAGGAGGAGGAGGAGGAGGAGGAGGAGGAGGAGGAGGAGGAGGAAGATAGGAAAGAAAAGAGAGAAAGAAGGAAAGAAGGGAGGAGAAAAGAAAGGAAGGAAGGAAGGAGGGAAGAAAGTATAACCCCTACTACATACAGATGAGGAAACTGAGGTCCAGAGAGGAGGTCACATATCAAATTCTTAATGGAGCTAAACATAAAAGTTAGGTCCCCTAACTCCTAATCTAGTGTCTTTGCCACTGCTCCACACTGCTGGCTGACCCTCTGTTCTCACCATCATTTAATTAAATCCTTGGCCCCCTGGGCCACAATGTTCTAAAGAGAGTGGGGGCCCTTTATTACTGCACAATAATCAGCTCTCCAGCTGGCTTGGCAAGTGGAATCCCCCTCCCCCAGGCTGCTCTGGCCAGGCTTTGGGCCATTGCAGCTTTCCATACATCCTGAGGCCCGAAGCAATGAGAGTAGCCTTGGAGCAGATGACACTCAGGGAAGGAAAGTCTGTAGCAGGGCCTTCCCCCTCCTGGCCCCTCTTGCCCTGTATTCTAGGGAGCTGTGAACATTCCACGGCCTTTTGTTCTTCCCCAGGAATAGACAGACAGAGAACAATGGAAGTCACCGATGCAGAAAGAGGCCCAGAGGGGAAGCCCCTCCTAGGTGAGGAGGTAGGGGGAAGGGAATTCTCTGAGCCCAAACTGTCAGATGGTACAAAAATGATAATAATTCACATTTATATTGCATTCACAGCATGGCCCCATCCAAGGAGAGTCAAAGGGAGACTGTGCTCCCTTCTAACCCCAAAGAGACAGCAAGATGGACAGTCAGCATCTGGGATTAAGAGGTGAATTTTTTTCTCCCTCGAGTTCAAGCTGTCTCAGTGTTTTGGCAAGAATAGGGCTAAGAAGCAGGTTGCCTTTCAGATGAGGCTGGAGTATAAGTGACAGCTGAAAAATTCAAAGTAGTGGGCTGAGATTCCTACCATTTTAAATATGGACTCATGAGAATTTTAGACCTGTAAGTAGGACCATATATGGAAATTTACTGCTTAATGGGATCTCATCTTTCCACCAATTTCATGGGCTGACCGAGTTCACATAAAGCCAGCAACCATCAGTTTTGATGCCAAGTTTGCAACACTAAGGCTGATGAACAGCCCAACCTGCTAATGACAGGGAACACCAAAGTCTGGAGGGCCTTCTTCTTTTCCTCTACCATAGCAACACAAAAAGAAGGTCCTGGAAAGCCATACTAAGATGCAAGTATGAAGTCACTCTGTAAATGCTAGAAGGCTGTTCCATCCTAAGACTCCGATATAGGCTTCATCAGACCCCTCAGAAAACTCCAGAGTGAAGCCCAAACCAGATTAAAATGTAATTGAGAAATGTTTAACAAAATCAATAAAAATGCAATGCAAAATATAATGTTGATTTGTGGCATATCATGTTAATTTGGTATATGTATGGTATATCATATGTGTGTGCATTGTATATATTTGGTATATGTGTATTGATATGTTAATATGGTATATAATGTTATTTTGTGGTTTTCTGATACAGCCTCCAGGGATCTATTTCTATTTCAGCTTCACACCACTGGGCTCCCCAATTAGGAGACACCCCGAATTCTTACACTGCTGTTTAACTTCTCCCTCAGAGTGTCATTAATAACATGGGCAGCTGAAGACCAAGAAGAGTCATATAGGACAGTGCTCCCCCAAATGCTCCAGGGAGGTGATTGTCTTGCTGCGAAAGAACCTTGGGGATCACCTAAGCCAGCCCCCTTGTGTTAGAAATGAAACTAGAGGTCCAAAAATGAAATAACTTGCTCAAAGTCTCACAGCTATTCAACAGCAAATTCCAAACTGGAATTCAAGTCTTCTGACCCCCAGGCCAATACTTTTTTCATGAGATCACACACATACACCACCCATTGATTTGTCAAAATGTATATTTCAGGGAATGAGAGGGAAACATCTATTTCAAGATATATCAGACAAGCAATGAATAGCTGATTCTGCAGGTAACTTTTTTTTTAAATCAGTGGCTACTTCCCCAGTGATGACAGAACTCTGACTGCTCTGGCACCCTCTATGGATCTTACTCCAAATTGCCACAGTCCCAAGAGGGCTAGAAACACTAATACAACCTCTGGGACTCTGATCACAATGACTCAACCTTCCAAAATCTAACATCATCATCACCATCATCATCACCATCATCATACCATCATATAGTGCCTACTATGTGCCAGGCACTACAAGTATTATCTTATTTGATCCTCACAAAAACTCTGGGAGGTAGGTGCTATTGTTATCCCTTTGTAAAAATGAGAAAACTGAGGCAAACAGGACAAATCAGTAAGTGTCTGAGACTGGATTTGAACCCAGGTTTCTTCCTCACTCCAGGTCTAGTACTCTATTCACTGCATAGGCAACCAGGACTCCCCAAACCCACCATGGCTATGACAGGCTTTTCTGCACTTGACTTTTAGGGAAAGAGAAAGACAAATCGTAGTCCTATAAGCTGGAATCAGGATTTTAGCCCCTCCAAAAATCCACATGATTCTCTAAGGGACATTCAGCTCCATTTTTTATACTTCCAGGAGGCAGATGAAAACACTTCTTGAACTGTTTTATTGATGATACTTCTCTACTGTCATCACTTTCTTGTAACCTCCCACTGTGGAAGCTTCTCAGAATAATGAAACCAAAGTGAAGAAAAAACAGCTGACAGTGACCACATTTAACAATGTCCTCAGTATTCTACACCCATGTCCACCACCTCTCTGCAAAAAGGAGGGAACTATGTTTCATCTCATCTTGGAATTGGCCATTGCAATTAATCTGAATTCTTACTGTTATTTTCATGTGCATTATTGTAGTTATTGTACATGTTGGTACCGTACAATCACTTCTCCAAAAATTTTTTTTGAAAAAATGCAAACCTTCAAAAATGCACTCAACCCCTTTTTCTTCAAGAAGGTTTCCTGACTACTCTCTTATTTATCAGCCCCGCCCCCCCCATCACAAGAGAGACTTGGAAGTTACTGATACAGAAAGAGACCCAGGAAAACCCTTTTAAGTGAGGAGGTGGAGGGAAGGGAATTCTCTGAGCCAAAACTGTCAGATGGTATAAAAATAATAATAACTCATATTTATAACACACTTTACAGCATGGCCCCTCCAGGGAGAGTCAGAGGGAGGTCATGCTCTTTGCTAACCCAAGACAGGCAGCAAGATTGGACATTTGGCATCTATGCCAACAACTTCTGGGGTTTAGGGCTGGATATTTCTGTTTGTTTGGGTGTGTTGTTTTCCTTTCTCCCATAATTTTAAGCTGTCTCATTGTTGCAGCAAGGATCATTCCAGGAAACAGGTTAGGAGCATGGAATAACAGCTGGAAGACCATTTAATTAATCAATCAACAAGCCTTGATTAAGCATATACTGTGTTATATGCTGTTTTGTATCATTTGCTGTAAATTATTGCCTGCTGGTCTTGTAAGTAAATACATTGTAAGTACATCAAGGGTAGGAAGAGTGTCTTATTTTTAAGATCCTAGATCTTAGGGACATCGAAGTAGAAAAAGAATGACAGAGGCCATCTAGTCAATCCTCACATCTCCTCATTTTTCAGATGAGAAAACTGAGGGCCAGAAAGGTTAAATATTTTGCTTAAGGTCACACATAAAACTCAGAGTGACATATACTCATCACAGAGGATCTAAGCACATAATAGGTATTTAATAAATAATAACTTATTGATGATGATGATGATGTGTTTACTCCCTAGGAGAGGAAAGCTCATTGATTATGTCTTAGAAAAAAATTCATCAAATAGGGTTGAAGACCCAAGGGATTCATGTTAAATCTTGAGTCACCCAGAAAACTAAATTTGTCAGAACTCTAAGACCTTCCATCGTTCTGACATTGTCTGTCACAACATCTGTCACTCCCTTTTTACTTCTTTGCAGTTTTACTGAAAGTCAAGATCAGAGAATTTTCACCACTAACGCACAGTAGGCTTCCTGAAAGAGGATTCAGGCATGATGCTGGATTGTATCCAGAGAAGTGGCTTCATAGACACCCTGCACCAATTAATGAATTTGTATTTAATGCATTTGTATTAGGTGAAGGAGGCTGACCTAGGTACCAAGTGAGGTAGGGTCAAGAGAGGATGTTAGCTGGAGAAAGATTGCACTTCCCTCATTTTCTCTCATATTAATACTGCAAATGATCCTGCTTTTTTTGCATCTCACAGATGCATTTATCATGCTACTAAACACTACTAAACAAGTTACAAGGGTGTGTTTATGATCCCCATGCTAGACCATAAAATCCATAAGGGATGGACTATCTTTTATGTAAAATGTTGTAACTCCCTCAGTCTACACAGGACTCTAAATACACTTAGTGTTTAATAAATGCTTGGACAGCTAGGTGGCTCAAGGGACAGAGTGCTGGGCCTGGAGTCAGGAAGACTCATCTTCCTGAGTTAAAATCTGGCCTCAGACACTTACTAGCTGTGTGGCCCTGGGCAAGTCACTTAATCCTGCTTTCCTCAGTTTCCTTATCTGTAAAATGAGCTGGAGAAGGAAATGGCAAACCACCCCAGAATCTGCCAAGAAAACTCCAAATGGGGTCATGAAGATTTGGATGCTACTGAAACAACTGAACAAAAATGCTAATTGAATTGAATTAATTAGACTAAGTTTCATTAGCACAGGTTATACATGATGAGTACATAGCAAAGATGTAAAGGCAGTGGTAGTAGGAAGGGGAAATCATTTCTGACTATAGGGAGGGAAATTCTGGAGGATTTTCAGAGATTCGTGACATATAAGCTGGATCTTGAAAGGCAAGTATGATTTCCACATGTAGACTTTGGTTGGGGTGGGAGGGAGGGGTAGATTTTAACAAAAATCGGAAAGCCTAGGATGTACATGGAGGATGCTGAATGGTCCAGTTTGGCTCAAGGTAGAATATATAGTGGTAAATAGCGAGAGGTAAGGTTAAGACAGGGGAAAGGTAGGAAGTGAACTAGAGAGGGAAATGGAAAACCACGCAAGAATCTCTGCCAAGAAAACTCCAGATAGAATCATGAGAAGTCAGATAGGATTGAAAAAAGACTGAACTGCCACTTACTACTTATATGACCATAGTCAAAAAATTTATTTTCAGCCTCAGTTTCTTCATCTGTAAAATAAAAGGATTCAGCTACATTGTCCCTAGAGTTCCTGTCAGCTCTAAATCTTTAATCCTATAATTATAGAGTCCCTGGAATGTTAGTCAAGGGGGAAAAAATTAAAAATTGGATTCATTACAGTATACAATGGGAATCTGCCTGAATTTCATGCAAATTTGCATGAAAACCACCCACAAAGAGGGAAAGGTTATGTGTCAGCTAATATCTGGGGCTATGACATCTGCAAAGTCAATCCTATTTTCTTTGAACCCAATCCATCTTTCTCCCCATTTAGACCTTACTGTTATTTTATAAGTCAACCACCAGCTCCCACAATGCCCTTGGAGTATTGTAAGGAGAGAAAACAGAAAACTAATGAGAAGTTACTAGTCCTGAAGAACAAGGATAAAGTATGCTTTCCACCTCTTTAAAGGGAGATGGTGGACTAAAGGTATAGAATGAGACATAAGTTCTTAGACATGGCTAATATGGGAATGCTTTTTACTTGACTTAATTCTTCAAAGGAGTTGGAGGAAGAGGCTGGCAATGGAAAAGAGGAAAGGTTGTGAGTCTGCAGAGGGTCAATTTGTGAGATAGTGTGATAGTGGGGAGATAATAGGTGAAGAGGGGTGGTATGGTTGTGTTGGACATGAACCCAGCAATTCTTAATCTCAAGGAGAATCAAATATGATCCTTCTTCCTTCTCTCCAACTGGTGGATCAAGAAGCCTCTGGGGTCATGCCATGCCCCCCAGAATGCTGGCATCCCCATGTTACAGACCACTACTGCTGTAGGGAAGAGCAGAGAAAGGCATTCATCTGTTTAGGATTCTGATCCCAATGTATGATGAAGCAATTTAAGAACCATGCAAAACAACATAGCAGCACTAGGCAAAAATAACAATGACATTTTCATTAAATAAAATCCTCAAATAAGAGAAAGGAAGTGGTTCCTATTGAATTTTCTTAGTTGCGGACTATTCCAAGACCATCTTGGGTTCTGATTCTTATTCAACACTCAAATGTATCTGTGATCATCAGTTTGGTAGATTCCTCCAACAATGCAGATTGTAACCCCTCCTTGCCCGCTCTTCCTTTGTGAATATCATCCATGTCCTCCTAAGAGTTCACCACAGAGGTGTTTACACAACATACTGAAGGTTTTCCTCCTTTCCTTCAGAGTATTAGTGAAGCATTCTAGATCCTCACCTTGGTCTCTCCAGATGGCCAGCCCATCTTCTCTTCATGACATATAAATCTTTACCCCTGTTCTTGATTATATATTGAAGCCTACTCATATTTGTCATTCACCTCTCCAACTGTGTGATGATCATCTCAAGCTATTCCAGGTCTCACTGGCATGTAGCAACATTGGTAAACTGTTGTTATTGAAAAGATGGGCTGTTTGCTGCTAGAAGAGGCTTGAAATCAGTAAAAGTGCTTTGCAATTTCCCTAAAGCAATATACCCCACTCAACTCTTCCTTTTCAACTCTTAACTCAGCTTATTGTTGATCTGTAACACCTGTCCCAGAAAGATACACCATTGGACAACCTCTACAGGGAGAAAGTCCACATAAAGAGAACATATATGATTAGGGAATTCATATGGAGGGCACACATATCACCTGGCTGTGTGACCATGGCAACCTATGTTTTGGATGCTTCAGAGCTACCAATGTCCTCTGGTGATATCATTGTACCTCTCTCTGCTGCTATCTGCTAGGTATCATTTTTTGTACTCTACATCATATCATCGTGCTGGACATTCTACTGTGATTCTACCACGACCTTGACATCTCAAGTTTCTATCATATCATCTTTGCTGGTCATCTCCATTCATCTCATAGTCACTACTCACTATATAATTAGTTTGGTCACAACTATCTATCCACTTCAGGGCCAGCTGCTCTCTATTAACATTTCCTAGAGTGTGGTGACTAGAAAACCTCTAATTGAGAGGGAGTACTATATCCTGTGATGGAATAGGAACCTTCACAGCATACGGGCAACCAACAGAAGCCAGCAGAGTATCTCAGGCAAAGATTGTCTATTCTTTTAACTGCCTAAGGCTGATGTTGTTTTGAAGGCCAAAGTCTATGGTTCCACACAACTATCTGACTTTTTAACATTAAAGTGAGAAAACTTTTTAACTCCAGCTACATCCTAATTGGAATCCTGTATCCCAGGATAAAAGAATTCTGACTAAAAGAAAAAAGTAGCTGCATGGAGGCTAGGAACTGAAACTCCCTCCTAAGATCTTTTTTTGATTGGCATGCAAATTAAACCAGGGATAATAGCAAAAACTTAGGTGAAGAACTCAAGGTCATCTTCCTCTACCTCTTTGGTCCACATTCTTGTCCTAAATATTCCAGCAACAAAACCTGGCCAGTCCACTTTTGTTGATCTCTATGAAGAAGAGAGGTGTTATCTCTCAATATTTCTTTTAATGCAACTTAATGTGACATTAACTTTTTCCGAATGCTTCCATATCACATTGTTAACTCACATTGAGCTTACATTTCATTGAAGCATCCAGATCTTTCGCAAATGAAATGCTGCCTTCTCTATCTTATGCTTGTGATTTTTTAACCCAAGAATAAGACTTCACATTTATCCCTATTGAATTTCCCATTAGAAGAGTTTTCATGATCTTTTTTCATCCTACTTCTGTCATCTAATTCATCAGGTGTCCCTTCTAGCCTTGTGGCATCTGCAAATTTGAAAAATGTGGTATCTCTACTTTTATCCACCTAGCAGTGGCAGCTAGGTAGCACTATGGATGGAGCACTAGGCCTGGGGTCAGGAAGACCTGAGATTAAATCCAGCCTCAGATACTCAGCAGCTGTGTGACTCTGGGCAAGTCATTTAACCTCTATCTTCCTCAGTTTCCTCAACCATAAAATGGAGGTATAATAATACTTCTTTTGCAGAATTGTTATGAGGATTAAATGAGATATTTGTAAAACAATTAGCATAATGTCGCACATAATGAACACTATATAAAATGTTTATTCCCTTCCTCTTCCTCCTTATCTAATTGATACAAATATTAAAAGCACACAGCCAATATGAGAAATGGCCAAACAGCTTCAGAGAGGCCTACGAAGACCTCTATGAACTGATGGAGAGTGATGTGAGCAGAATTAGAAAAAAAAAAACTATTTCCACAATGACAACAACTTTATAGGGAAAAACAACTCTGAAAGACTTATTCAGAATGATGATAAATGCAATGAAAAAATGATGGGTCTAGAAGACTGATGGTGAAACAGGCTAACTACCTCCTTCCATAGAGGTGATGGATTTAAAATGTAGAATGAAACATGTTTTTGGATGTGGCTAATTTGTTGTATTGACTATGCATATTTGTCATGAAGGTTTTATTTGGGTTTTTAAAATTGTTCAACAGGGGCAGTGGGAGGGAGAGATAATAAATGTTTGTAAAAACATACAAATGAGTTGATAGAGGAATGAATGAATAGGTACAAAATAGATGAATGGATAAATGGCTAGATGGATGGCTGGTTAAATTAGATAGATTAGACAGACAGACAGATAGATAGACAGATAGATAGATTAGATAAATAGATGGATGGATGGATAGATAAATAGAAGAAACAGAGAAACAGACAGAGAGAATATTTTTAAAGCTCAGGACCAAGAATAAATCCTCAGGATACCATTAGAATCTTCTGTTCACTTTGATAACAAATTATTATCTAGTATTTAACTCCATCCATTCAACCAGTTTAAAATCAGACTTGTTCTGCTTGGTTCCTAAGGGCAGAATGAGGAGTAATAGGTAGAAGCTGCAATGAAGACAATTTAGGTTTGATTTCGAGAAAAATTTGATAATTAGTTACCCAAAAGAGGAATGGGCTGACCCAGGAATGGCTCCCCCCATCTCGGGATGCCTCCAAGGAAAAGCTCAATGATCATATCTGTTAGGTATACTGACGAGGAGATTCTTCCAACATTAATATTCTATGAATCCATGATTCTCTGACTATGGATGCAGATGCTAAGGACAGAGCCCAAGATTCCCTTAGAAATTAATCCTTTTTTTAACCAAATCCCTGTTACAGATCTGTTTTCTTGTTGATCTGAATCTTTCTGTTCAAAGTGGAATGAGCAAGAAAAAAATTCCCAGTTTCTAGCACTTTTATTGATTAATAGAATTTTAGAGCTGAAAGAAACTTTATAGATCAGCTAAAGATTTTCCACACGAGGAAACTAAGGACCAGAGTGGGGAATGACTTATCCAAGGCCACACAGGGGCACAGCTGGCCCCAGAACCCAAGTCTGCTGATTCCTAACCTAGTGTTTTCCCACTAGAAGATGTTGGCATTTCCAGTGGAACCTGAATAACTGGGGTTTTTTATTACTTGGCTACAACTGACTAATATCAATTTAAATCCTATTACATGTGTGACCTTGGGAAAGTCCTTTTATCTCTTGGGGCCTCAGTGATTTCATCTATAAAATGAGATGGTTAGACTAGATATCTTAAGGTCTCTTCCATCTCTAAAATTCTGTAATTCTTCAAAGGAAATGTTTGAGAAATGAATGACCTTTGGTAATTGCAAATGAAACAAATCTTTAGCTCTCATTCATCCTCTGCACCATCACCCCATCCAATCTTATCCCAACCCTCTCCTAAAGCTTAAATCTCAAATGCAGATTGAAGCATACTATTTGCCCTCTTTTTTGTTGTGTATTGTGTTTTTCTCTTTCTCCCAATTCCCCCATTCATTGTAATTCTTCTTTACAACATGACTAATGTGAAAATATGTTTAATAAGAATATATTCCTATACAGGTTGCACACCATCAGAGGCAAGAGGGGAGGGAAGCCATGTTGAAAACTAAAAATAAATTAATTAATTAAAAAAAAAAAAAAACTTAAATCTCCCCAAGAGAGTCCCAGATTTGTCAGTCATTCATAATAACAGTTAAAAGTTGGGGAGAATGCATTTCAGAACCCTCACCCCATCTCTTTCAGAGCATTATAAACAAGATCAGAGATTCAGAGCTGGTAGGAATTTGAGATATCATTTAGCTCAATCCCTTCCTTTTACAGAGGAGGCAAAAAGGACAAACATCTTGCCCAAGATGACACAAGTAGTAGGAAATAGAGACAGAATTTGAGATAGCAAACTGTAGAGAATCCAATAAAGCTAAACAAGCATTAACTGAACAACTTCTATGTGTTGTGTGCACTGTGCTTCCATTTACTCAACTGTAAAATAAAAGGCCTTGACAGATTGGATGATTTCAGAGGTTCCTTCCAGGCCTCAGGGTCTAAGATACAAAGACAAAGGTGGAAGAACTCCAGCCTTCAAGGAGCTAACAATATACTGAAAGAATCCAACATACATAAAAATTAGAGAACAGCGAGGAACTGGAAGAGACGATCTCTCCACCACCCCTGCCCCAAACAGATTTTGAAAAGCAGACCCCAAGTATGCCTCTTCTTCATGCCACCTATTCCCTGCTCCCCCCAATAAACCCAGGCAGTTGTTCCTATAACTGGGGTGAGGGTGAGAGGAAGAGAGAGGGGAAAGAAAGGAGAGACAGAGACAGAGACAAGAAACAGAGAAGCAGAGACAGAGAGAGACAGACTGACCAAAGAAGGGAGTATATGTTTGGCACACAGAGCCCCCTGGTGACCCAAACTGAAAAGCCTTTTTTAATGAAGTTGAAATTGGGGGTAGCCTTTCTGACCCCACCTTGGCTTTTTCTTCTAGCTTGAGGCAAAACTATGAATCAGATTTTGGTTTCCAGCTTCCTTCTTTTTCCTCCTTTTACCCACTCCCCATTTCAATACCCAGTAGCCTATAACCGATTCTGAGAAAGCCTTATCTATGGTCCACATGCCCCCCAGGGCTTGTAGCTCTTATTGCCATGTCCTTCACCTCGTCCTCTCTCTTCTCCTATTCTGACCTCTCCCATTTCTTCACACCCAAGTTTTCTGTGCCCAAGGTCTATCACTTGTGAGAAAAAATATAAAATCTTCAGCCTGGAGGTGAAGGCCCTCAACAATCTAGCTCCTACTTCCTTTCTGCCTTCCTTTTTCTTCCTTCCTTCGCTCACCTTCCACCTTTCATGAGTTCTCTGGCAGAGTCAAGCTGGCCTACTGATCTGTCCCTATATACAATAGTCCATCTTCCTCTTCTTTTCCTTCACACAAGTCTGGTAATACATTCCCTCCTCACATAGCTCTCTGGGAACGCAGCACTTCCTTCAAGTCGCAGCTCAGATGCCAGTTACAAGAACTTTCCTGTTGTAACTCTTCTCTCTGTCACTCTGTCTGTCTCTCTTTTCTGTCTCTGTCTCTGTCTCTCTCTCTGTCTCTTTTGAAATTACTTTATATTATTTCGTATTTAGTATCGATCTGAAGAAAGGTCAAATCTCACTCAGTAGAAGGAAGGCTCCTTGAGAGCAAGAACTAGTGTTCTTTTTCAGGGCTCTATATCATCAGTGCCCTGAAAGTGAGATGCTTTAAAAAAATGTTTATTGAATTGAATTCCAAGGTAACCCTTACTTAACCCAGCACTTCCCAAACTAATTTGACCACTACCTACTCAGGGATCAAGGGAAGCCAGAAAACAGTGATGACTCCCAGAAAGGCTAGTGCAGGCACCTGCAGGAATAGCCGCCCCGGCCTCTGCAGCTGGAATAAAAGCAAAGGAGGAAAAGTTACCCAAAAGTATGGACCACAAGAGAGGAAATTAAGTCCATTTTGTACCAGAAATTGTTATATTGTCTTCTGATACCTGCCTCCTCATGGTACAGAGGTGACCCTATGTTCTCAAAGCTTATGCCAGTCCAAGACATGTTCTGACAGATCTTACCAAGCCAAAAAGGCTTCTAGGGCAGTCCCTATAGTTATGCCTCGGGATCAGCCCAACTAAAGTCAGAGAGTCAGAGAGACGCATTACCAGGTTGGGCACAGGGTAATGACATTTTAGGTCATAGCCCCAGACAACAACCATCTGCTAAAGTGTGGAAGGGTTGTCACCTGTGTCATGGAGACAGGACCCACACTGATGAACTCTGAAGGACTGAAGCAATTTCATAGTTAACATTTTGGAGGGGAAAATACCACCAGCATGGGGATTTTCAAGTGAAACATCAAGATCCAAGGGTTCATCTTAGGAAAAAATGGAAAGAAGGCTATCAGAACTTCTTAAACTGTGGATCTCAAACCCATTTGAGGTCACAAAACATTTGGTAACAGTAAAAAGTTTCTGAAAATTAATTAAATTAATTTTCAACCAAAAATTAATTAAAAATAAACACATAATGAATCCAAGGTGTTTCTGGCAGCACTTGACATATTTCATGGTGCAACTTCATCACAGCCTTGGTTCTGAACACAAAGAATGCACACTTTGCACTGTGTGTATCCCCAGGCCAACAATATTGCTGAAATATGAAAAGTAGTCATGTATGAAAAAAGTTTAATAAGCCCTAGATCATCTGTGCATGGTAACAGGGGTCCATTTAAGATAAGGCAGCTGCTGTTTGCTTCCAAAGGAAGATGTCTAACATGAGAATTTTCTGTCCAAAGAGTAGGGAAGGCTAGGCAATAGCTAAGGAGAAGGACATTTGGTTTACAAGTAGACCTTATTAATATTACTATACATAGTCAGTCAGTTGCTGTCATGCCTTTTCATAGGGGCTGCCTAGTTTTCACCCTAGAGAAATTAGCATGAAGTAATAAGTACCATACTTGGGGTCAGGGAGATCTGAGCTCAGATTCAGTCTACCCTAGCAAAGTCCATCTGAGCCTCAGTTTCTTAAGCTGTAAAAGGAGATATGTTCATATTACCTATCTTGCAGGGTTGGTGTGAAGGGAAAAATTTTCATCAGCCTCAAAAGTGCTTTGTAAATGTCAATCACTTCTGAAGTTAAAGGTGCTCCCCTCACTCCTACTCCAATGTTTAGCATTCCCATCAAGCAGCAGGACAATAAAGCAGAGGGAGGAGACCTGGGTTTTGGTACTGGCTAGAGGAGTGTGCATTTTAGCAGGGTTAGGATGTTGTGGTGCTCAGCCTAGTGTAGTGCAGGGGTGCTGAACTCAAATAGAAATAGAGGCCACTAACCCATACGTAAGGATCCTGGAGGGCAGTGTACTGGCTTAGTTTCTAAATATAATGTTAGCTGTTTTACTGTATTTTCACTTATTTTGTCAAATATTTCCCAATTACACTTTAATCTGGTTCAGCCTGCACTCGAGAGCTTTGCTACCATATGAGGCTCAGGTAAAGTATGTTTGGATGCCTCTGGTGTAGTGGATAGAGAGCTGACCTCAGAGTCAGGAAGGCCTGGATTCAAATCCTGCTCTGACACATACTAGGTAACTTTGGGCAAGTCGCTGAATCTGTCAGTGTTGTTGGTGGTGTCTGTCCTTTTTCAAAGAAGACCAATGACAGCATGTAGCAGACAATGTATTGACTCACGTATGAATTAGATTTAAGTGCGACAACTGTACGATAGCATCAGCATCACTCTCTTGACCAGAGTTATCAAAGTCCAGGGGTGAGTTAAAAGTCAAGATGACTGGCAATGGCCTGGGATGCAGGAGATGACCTTGGCATCTCTGATGCCTGATCAAGCTCTAAGCACTCTACAGGGCCTGCTTCAGGTGCCTTCATGGACACTAGCACTGTTCTCATCTACCCATTCTGCCAGGGGATGTCTTCACATGCTTGGGCTAGAACTCTGAGGCCTGACAGTTACCTTCAACATGGCTTAGCCCATCTGCCAAGATAGTTTACAAGGGTATGGCTGCTGCACAAGCTACAGCTTCTTATAGGTGAGAGCTGAGTACCAGGTAGACACCCAAAGGTAGGTAAACAGCTCTAAAAAAGGTTTGGCAAGCTCTCACACCAGAGGGATTAGTCCTTTTTGAATACCTCTTACATACCTGAGCTCTCCATACACCGCAAAAAGGGTATCTACCTGCACTGGCAGAAGGGGTGCCCTCACCTGAGAGCTGCTTATATCAATGACATTACAGGTCCAATCCCCATCCCTGGGACATGATTTCACAGGTGGAGAAAGACTTTAACTAGAAAATCTTTTATTTTTATTTTTTTATTTATTTTATGTTTTCATTATTTTATTTGTTTTCACTGTTCTACAATCACTTCCATATATCTTAGATTTTTTTCCCCTGCCCTCTTGCTCCTTCCCCCCTACCTCCCCACTCCCTCCCTGAGATGCCATACAATTGTATATAGGTTCTACACATACATTCGTATTAAATACATTTTCACCTTAGTCACATTGCATAGAAGAATTAGAATGAATGGGAGAAATCATATAACACACTAAAACATAATACAAAAGAAAATGATCTGCTGCATTCTGTGATCGAATTCCATAGTTCTTTCTCTGGATGAGGCATTTTGCCTTAAGAGACCACTGGGAATTTTTTAAGTCCTTGCATTGCAATGAAGTACTAAGTCTATCAGAAAAATTCCTTGCACCCTATGGTCGTTGCTGTGAACAAAGCTCTCCTGGTTCTGCTCCTTTCACTCAGCATCGGTTCATACAAGTCTTTCCAGGCCTCTCTGGAAGTTAGAGAAACTTTTAATGGGCTTGTTAACTGACGATCACACATCAGACAAGATGCCTTGAAGGAATGAGGTCCTTGGGATTGGAGGGACAAGGTTCCAGCAGGGTAGGTTGGGAGAGAGGGTCTCTAGTGGGCATGAAAGAGCATGAGGATTTGCAAATACAAATCTCCTCTTTCACTGTTTTACCGAGAGCTGGCCCTAGAAGGAGGAGGCATCGCAAAGATTGTTGGATTAGGACCAAAGATTTTATAGACTTAAAGGAATCTTTGGGTTCTGTTTTTTAAGCATTAGTCAAGACTGACCCCTGCTGGTTAAAATCTAGCAGAGCTGGAAAGGGTCCTAAGAGCTAGATTCTCTTCATCCTTCATAGACTATTTGAACATTGTCTCTAGCCCAATACCCTCATTTAAGAGATGAGGAGACAGAGGACAAGAGAGAAGAGCCTGGTAAGTGTAGGAGCTGAGGATCAAACCAGGGTCTCTACTTTTCCTCCATGGCATTTTTGATGCATGTCGCAGCCCCCAAACTGAAACTTCTCACATGAAACCTCCTGATAAAGGACATTTTGAGTTTGGAGCTTATTTTACTGATTTAATTCAATTCAATAAATATGCACTAAGCCCCCAGTGCATGTAGAGGACTGAACTAGGCTTGAAGGAGATACAAAGCTGTTCCTGCGCTCTTGGTCCAAAAGTAATATGCAGGTGTGTGCTGAAGCCAATTGTTAAATGTTTAGTGTAAGCATTTACACCATAAAAATTGGCAAATGATACAAATAAGGACTTGATTTATTATTCTATTGATTGTTTAGACTTCAGAAAGTGATGGAGAAATTGTTAATAATACAGATTAAATTTAAAAGTATGCTATGCTTTTTCAGAGAGCTGGTTGTTAAACATTTTTCAGCACACCTCTGCATAGACATATAGCTACAATGTATTATATTAAAGGAATAGTGAATCAGAATGGTACAAAATTCTCTGTTAGGCCCAAGCAGAAAGTCCCTTACTGACAGGAAAGACTTTCCAAGGAAAACAGTCTGAAGTTAGGCCTTGGAGGGATGGGAAGGAACTCAGAAGGCAAACGGGATGAGGTAGGATTTTTTGCATTGGGAAAAAGCCCCCAGCAAAGGTACTAGGGAGGCAAAGAAGTATGGTGTTTGAGGGCAGAAGGATCTGGTTTGGTAGGAATGTAGGATGTGTGGAGAAGAGCAATATGAGATGAAAGGGAAGGACCGTACCAGATTGTGAAGGGCCTTCAATGCCCTATAGTGGATTTTTAATTTGATATGGAAAATAAAAGGGAGCCACTGAAGAACAGGTACTGATGTAAACAAATCCGTATATAAGGAAGGTTATATTTAAAGCAAAGTCATAGGTGGTATGGTGGATAGAGTGCTGGGCCTAGAGTCAGGAAGATTCATCTTCCTGAGTTCAAATCTGGCCTCAGACTCTTACTAGCTGTGTGACCTTGGGCAAGTCACTTAACCCTGTTTGCCTCAGTTTCCTCATGTATAACACTAAGATGATAATAATAACACCTTTCTCCCAGGGTTGTCGTGAGGATTAAATAAGATAGTAATTATAAAGCACTCAGCACAGTGCTATATGTTGTTCAATTGTTTTTTTCAATCATTTCTGACTCTTCATGAGCCCATTTTGAGGTTTTCTTAGCAGAGATACTGGCGTGGTTTGCCTTTTCTTTTTCAGTTTATTTTATAGATAAACTGAGAGAACTGAGGCAAATAGGATTGCGTGACTTGCCCAGGGTCACACAGCTAGTCAGTGTCTGAAGTCATATTTGAACTCAGAAAGGTAAGTCTTGCTAACTCCAGGCCTGGCACCCTATCCACTGCACCACTTAGCTGCCCTAAGTACCATATAAATGTTAGTTATTGGATCCACAAGAGAACCTAGAGACGCTTTCTCTAATTCTATTTTACAGATAAGGATACTGAGGCTAGGAGAAAGAAAGTGACTATCCCAGGTTCACACAACTAGTAAATAGCAGGTTTGGCTCTCAAACTCAAGATTACCTTACTCCAAATTCAGCAGTCTTTAATTTTCCACTTCCCTGATCCCTTCTGCCCCCAACAAATCCCTGACTTAAAAAGGGAATTAGAGACAACAAGAAGCTCTGCAGACACAGCTCTACTTCCCCCTCCCTACCCACCCAGGACAGTTACAATGGTGTGAAGTAGAGTGACTTTGTTCCTTGCAGTATGCCACACCCCGCCCACCCAGGTTGTGGGCAGCACTGGCAGCAGTATCTCTGGAGGTAGGAAGTTAAAGGGCTAAATAAATGCCCTCTACTAACTAATAACTTCTTCTTCTTCTTCTCCTCCTCCTCCTCCTCCTTCTTCCTCTTCCTCTTCCTCTTCCTCTTCTTCTTCTTCTTCTTCCACTACCTCTTCCTCTTCTTCTTCTTCCTCTACCTCTTCCTCTTCCTCTTCTTCTTCTTCCTCTTCTTCTTCCTCTTCTTCTTCCTCTTCTTCTTCCTCTTCTTCTTCCTCTTCTTCCTCCTCTTCTTCCTCTTCTTCTTCTTCTTCTTCTTCTTCTTCTTCTTCTTCTTCTTCTCCTTCTTCTTCTCCCCAGACTCATGATTTCATGAAGGAACTCCTGGTCAGGCAATTCCCTCTACCCAAGCAGATCTACATGTAGTCTTCAATTTATGCTTTAGAAAGTTGCCTGGGGCACTTCAAAATTAAGTGACTTGCCCAGGGTCACATGGCCAGTCTATGTTGAAGATAAGACTTGAATTCATCTTCTCAACCCTGAGTTTGTCTCTCTTTCAAGGTTGCCTCTTGATTCCCATTTAACAGAAGAGGAAACTGAGTCTCAGGGTGCATTAAATAATTGCTAAAGCTCATTCTGACTCTAGAATACTTTGATTCCAGGTTGTCACTTGCCCAAGGACATAGGACTGATAAGAATAATAAGGACTAGAAACCAGATCTCAACCCCCTTGGTCCAAGGACCTTAGGAAGCCAATTCTTGGGCCTCTGCATAGGACTATTCCTACTTGTGCTAAACATACCATAAATGGCCGAGGGAAAGAGAGCAGCAGAGCAAGGGCTGCTATCTCTGAATTTTTTTCCTAGTGTTTAACTAAGGAAGTAGAGGCTGTGAGGCAGGGACTGGGGGAGATAAAAGAGGGACTGGGGGAGATAAAAGATTTTTTTAATATGTTCAATAACTTCAATAGAATTGGAAAAGTTTCTGTACCCTGACATTGCCTAGAGTCACTCCTGTTGGAGTTGGACACCTTTCAAAATTCCTTTCTTGCCATTCCAAAGCATTTTCTCCCAACTCTGCTATAATGGAAAGTAGGCGTAGTGCGTGCACATACACACACACACACACACACACACACACACACACACACACACACACACACACATTGGTCTTTCACTGATTCCTAAAATTCTCTCATTACTTCATTTATTCAGCTAGTAATAATCACAACACACATTTTTATCATGCTTTAAAGTCTGTCTATAAAGTTATTTTCTCACAATGACCCTGTAACACAGGTAGTGTGGTTATTACTATTATTATAGAAATTGAAACTTTCAAAGATTAAGTGATTTGGCCATGGTAGCACAGCAAACAGGCATATAAAATGGGATGAATTCACACTTGTTTTATGACAGAAATGGCACAACTCTGGCCAAATAATGACATGATCACACCAGCTATGTGTTCATGATAATGTTCTTTCTTTATCAATTCCCCTGCTCCTTCACCAATATAAAGCACACACTAAATATATCTTAAAGCAAAATTATCTACCTTATTTTCCATGAATGGATGAATGGATGGATGGGTGGATGAATAAGATTTACTAAGGGCCTACTATATGCAAAGCGCTGGAAATACGAAGAGCTAAGAGGAGACAGTCCCACTCTCAAAGTGCTCATGTTTTAATAGGAAAAACATACATATGACAGGTTTCAGCTGCAAATTCTTGTGAGGTCAAGAAATTCAGAGCTCCCTAAGGTCTGAGCTCCTCTAATGGTAGCAGATAAATGCAGCAAGAAGAACAGCAGTGTATGGAAGTGGAAGCAGCTGCATCGAGTCAGTGGAGATCAGAAGATGGTGGCAGGCTCCAGGAGTGGGACTAACCATTCATAATGGAAAGAAGTGCCAGATCTCTATAAAGGTTCTCCTTCGGTAAGGGGAACTTCCCAAGAGATTTATAAAGAGGAAAAAAACCCTCCAGGGCTGGGAGTTGGGAGGGGTTCCTTTTCCATATGTATCTTACTACCATTTACTTTCATCTTAACTTTCTTTTCCCAGGGACCATGTGTACAAGAAGACTGAGTGCCCTCAGTTTGAAAGGAATATTTTATGTCAATTATTCATGCTGTACCTTCCCAGCAAATCCCTTTTGTAAAAGCAAATTGATGTCTATTGGCTGATGGGGTTTCAGGAGCAACAGTACTAGAAACTCTAGAATCTCAGGATGACCCCTAGAACCACTGAGCAGAAATAGAGTTAGCTGGCCTCTGGGGATCTGGTGTGCCAAGGGGAAAGAGAGCTGGAGAAGTGACCCCACAGAAAGTAGTAGATATAAATTTAACAGGTTTTCCTTCAGTGTTTTAATTTTCAAAAATAAAAATTTTATGTCTATCAGAACCTGACTTGTCCTGAGCACTGCTCAATTATCATATAATAACTAGGGAGGATGGCTGGAACCATGAATAAATCATCAATCCTCCCATTTAATATGCTAAAGATACTCTGGTCCCTGCCTTTGATACAGGGACCTTTAGGCCTTTTAAAATAATGGGTAACTATACACACATATACACAGAAGTGTCAGGGATATTCTCTCTTGAATGATCTCCCACCCTACTTTTTTCCCCTCAAACCCCTATTTATTTTCTCTGGGACAGATGCTAGTGTCCCCACTATACAAATGAATAAACTAAGGTAAAGAGAAACTGAGAGAGTCTATAGCAGTGGGTGAAAAATGACTTATTTCCATGACTCTTTTCTTTGGGAGTACCTTAAGGATGGGAATTCTGCCAAATACATTTCTATTAACCTGCAAGGGGGTAGAAGAAGGGTATTTAATTTTCATAGTAATTGCACACATCGGTATGGCAAATTCAAGAGGCCCTAGTGCCAAGGAAGAGAAAATTAATTTGTGTGGCTTCCTGAAATTGGATCCAAGCACACTGTTTAAGACTGGCTCTCAAATGAACTGGGGAAATGGATGAATGAGAGGAACAAAATAGATAGTGTATAAATGTGTTGCATGCTAGAGACTGGGGGAAACAGGAAGGAATAATGAGTGTGCTTTATGGGTGCATGTTGGGGATAAGAAGAAGGGGACCCTTGATGATGTGTGTATGCACATACACAGGCTAGCATTGTGAGAATCATTAAGACAATCATCCTGATGCAACAGACAGAGGCTATTCCAGCTAATAAGAGCCTGTAAGAGTACAGATTAAAACTGTCCCCAAGACTTTTGGTACACTCCATATCATACTAGTTACCATCGCAAAGTACCTAGCATACATTATCTCACGTAGGAAGACTACTAATTCTGGAATTGGGTTCAAATCTCACCTTTAATGCTTACTGTCTGTGGGACGTTGAGCAAGTTACTTAACGTCCTCATATATAAAACTAGTTGCTGTTCAGTGTTCAACTTTTCATGACCCTATTTTGGGTTTTTTTAGCAAAGATACTAGAGTGGTTTGCCATTGCTTTCTTCAGCTCATTTTACAGAGAAGGAAACTGAGGCAAACAGGGTTAAGTGATTTGTTCAGCGTCACAGTAAGTGTTGGAGGTTGTATTTGAATTCAGGAAGATGAGTCTTCCTGACTTCAGGCCCCATACTATGTGCCACCTAGCTGCCCCCTAATAAACTGATACTTCCTTTCCAGGATGGATAGTGTTGATTTGACTTGTTGTTGGTCATTGGGTTTTCTTAGCAAAGATACTGGAGTGGTTTGCTTTCTCCAGCTCATTTTACAGCTGAGGAACTGAGGCCAGAGGGATTAAGGGATTTGTCCAGAGTTACACTGCTAGGAAGTATCTGAGGCCAGATTTGAACCCTTGGAGATGAGTCTTCCTGACTTCAGGCCCAGTGCTCTATGCACCGTGGCACCACCTAGCTGCCCATAAGATTACAAAGTAACACAAATAGCTTCTGAGGTCCTGTCCTACTCTACCTATGCTCTATAACCTTAAAAGCCCCATCACAACCCTGAGAGGTGTTTTGTAGATAAGGAAAATGAGTTTGAAAGATGAAATAATTTACCGAAGGTAAATTGGGCATAATTAGGATGAAAGGAAGAGCTGGGAAGAGATTCTGCCTCCAGAACTGCCTGCCGTGGTTCCGTGACCTTACATCCACAGAAGGGAATCTAGATTATGCCACAGTCATTTAGGAGCTGCATCTGACTAAGATGGAACTTGGTTTTAGCCTTGCTTTATGCCCTAGGAGTGTTTTGAAAGTGCTGTGTAAATAGAATTTTAAAAAATTAAACTCTCAAAAGGAACCCTGAAGTGAATTCTTCTGCAAAGTGAATAGCTGCTACTCCTTCTCCTATCATCCTTTGCTTTATCAATCTGCACTTTCATGTAATGAACTTCCTTACTTCGAGGGGTACCCATGGTTGACTTTCCAGTCACTAAGCCAAGTTTGTCCTTAGAGGTTGACTAACTCAAATTCAAGGCCTTCTTCTGTTGTTTTTCCAGATTCAAAAATAATTTTTAACAATTTGAAAATCTTTCAGCTATAGAGATCTCTGTGCCCTGAGGCTGAATGTCAGAGACACAATTGCAACAAATTAAAGAAAACAAACCATTTCCTTAAAGCAGGGAGGGTGTTAAGAGCTCATTCTGGGACCTTGGCCTCATTTGCTATTCTTTCCAGCAATCTGCATTAGAATCAGGCAGAGTAAAGCTGGGCACATGTGCTCTGATATGGAATGCCTTCCCTCCTCCCTCTGCTTAACTAAATTCTACCCATGGCCCACTTCCTCCCTGTTGGTAACTCCAGCTTCCAAGACCTTTCTTACTCTGAATACTTATTGAAGTCAGAGCTGAGCAGAGTAGCTTTCTAGTTTTATCCTGTGCATTGATCTTTTCTCCTTGGCTAAAGTGTGAGTTTTTTGTGGGTGATGAATATAGCACAGCTTAGAGTAGGTAGAATTCTCTGACTAGGGGTGAGGAAAGGGGGAATGGATTAAGGAGGGCAGTCACAGTCAAGGTTTAGCATGGAGACCCTGGGCACTTGAGTAGAGAAGAAAAGAAAGACACGAAAAGAAAGAGGAGACAAAATACTATTGTGCTATAAGAAATGACAAAGATGAGGGGTGAAGCCAAGATGGAAGAGTAGAAATATGAACCCGTAAAAGCTCTCCCCCATTGCCCATAAAATACCTGTAAAAAAATGACTCTAAACAAATTCTAGAGCAGCAGAAATCACAAATGACAGAGTGAAAGAGATTTCCACCCTAAGCAGCCTGGAAGGCCAACAGGAAAGGTCTATTGCAATGGACACAGAATGGAGCACAGACCAACATGGGCTGCATGTTGCCGCAGGGACAGGACCCGGAACAGGCTTCAGGGAGCCACCAGCAGCAGCACTTCCCAGATTGCTCAACCCACAAATGTTGGGTTGACAGCTTCAAAGGTCAGTGAGAAAGCTCTTTCAGCCAGGAGAAGGGAACTTGGTCTGGACCACCTGCAGCAGCCACTGCAGCAGCATCCATGTTTGAAGCCCTCCACCTAAAGCCCCTGGAGGAATTGAGCCCCTGATCTGAATCTCAGCCCTGAGTGGTGGCCCTGGGGTGAGGAGAAACGCTGGTGTGGTAGAGCTAGAGGCAGTGGTGGAGAGGGAATTATACTCACAGATTCTGGGCAGAAACATTTTTGGTTGCTCCTAGAATAGTGCACAGGCCAGGAGAGGAGTAAACTCCTCTCCCTTGGCTGTGCCACCTTGGAGGAACTAAGAACATACGGGTTCCCAGAGTATACCCTCCTCTTGACAAAGGACTCAAAAGTTAAGTAACTGGCTGGGAAAATGCCCAAAAAAGGGGGAAAAATAGGACTATAGAAGGCTACTTTCTTGGTGAACACCTATTTTCTTCCATCCTTTCAGATGAGGAAGAACAATGTATATCATCAAAGGAAGTCAAAACCTTAAAAATAAATATGCAATGGTCTCAGACCATGGAGGAGCTCAAAAAGGATTTGAAAATCAAGTAAGAGAGGTGGAGAAAAAATTGGGAAGAGAAATGAGAATGATGCAAGAAAATCATGAAAAGCAAGTCAATAGCTTGCTAAAGGAGACCCAAAAAATGCTGAAGAAAATAACACCTTTAAAAATAGGCTAACTCAATTGGCAAAAGAGGTCCAAAAAGCCAATGAGAAGAAGAATGCCTTAAAAGCAGAACTAGCCAAATGGAAAAGGAGATTCAAAAGCTCACTGAAGAAAATAGTTCTTTCAAAATTAGAATGGAACAGATGGAATCTAAAGACTTTATGAGAAACCAAGAAATCACAAAACAAAACCAAAAGAATGAAAAAATGGAAGATAATATGAAATATCTCATTGGAAAAACAACTGACATGGAAAATAGATCCAGGAAAGACAATTTAAAAATGATGAGACTACCTGAAAGCCATGATCAAAAAAAGAACCTAGACATCATCTCTCATGAAATTATCAAGGAAAACTGCCTGAAATTCTAGAACAGAGGGCAAAATAAATATTGAAAGAATCCCCAGATCACCTCCTGAAAGAGATCCAAAAAGAGAAACTCCTAGGAACATTGTAGCCAGATTCCAGAGTTCCCAGGTCAAGGAGAAAATATTGCAAGCAATCAGAAAGAAACAATTTGAATATTGTGGAAATACAATCAGGATAACATAAAATCTAGCAGCTTCTACATTAAGAGATCAAAGGGCTTAGAATATGATATTTCAGAAGTCAAAGGAACTAGGATTAAAATCAAGAATCACCTACCCAGCAAAACTCAGTAAAATATTTCAGGGGGAAAATGGTCATTCAATAAAATAGAGGACTTTCAAGCATTCTTGCTGAAAAGACCAGAGCAGAATAGGAAATTTGACTTTCAAACACAAGAATCAAGAGAAGCATGAAAAGGTAAACTGGAAAGAGAAATCATAAGAGACTTACTAAAGTTGAACTGTTTACATTCCTACAAGGAAAAATAATATTTCTAACTCTTGAAACTTTTCTCAGTAGTTAGGTAATTGGAGGGATTACACACACACACACACACACACACACACACACACACACACACACATACACGTACATATATAGAGAGAAAGAGAGACAGAGGGTACAGGGTAAGTTAAATAAGAAGGGATGATATCTAAAAAAATAAAATTAAGGGATGAGAGAGGAATATATTGGGAGGAGAAAGGGAGAAATGGAATGGGGCAAAAAAAGAGGCAAGAAAAAGATTTTTCAATGGAGGAGAAAATGGGGGAGGTGAGAGGAAAAAGTGAACCTTACTTTTATCACATTTGGCCTAAGGAGAGAATAACATGCTCATTCAATTTGGTATGAAAATCTACCTTACACTACAGGAAAGTAGGGGAGAAATGGATAAGCAGGGGGATGATAGAAGGGAGGGCAAATGGGAGTTGGGAGCAATTAGAAGTAAACACTTTTGGGGAAAGACAAGGTCAAAAGAGAGAATAGAATAAATGGGGGGCAGGATAGGATGGAAGGAAATATAGTTAGTCTTACACAACATAACTATTATGGAAGTCTTTTGCAAAACTATGCATATATAGCCTATGTTGAATTGCTTGCCTTCTCAGTGAGGTTGAGTGGGGAGAGAGGAAGGGAGAGAAGTTGGAACTCAAAGTCTTAGGAATGGATGTTGAGAATTGTTTTTGAATACAACCAGGATAAGAAATACAAATAATGGGTTATAGAAATATATTTGACCCTACAAGAAAATAGAGAAGATGGGGATAAGGGAAGGGAGGGGGATGATAGAAGGGAGGGTAGATTGGGGGTAGGGGTAATCAAAATGCACAGCATTTTGGTGTGGGGAGAGGGGAGAGATGGGGAGAAATTTTGGAACTCAAAATTTTGTGGAAATGAATGTTGAAAACTAACAATAAATAAATAAATAAACATAAGAAAAAGAAATGACAAAGTTGATTTCAGAAAAATTTGGAAAGCCTTGCATGCACTGATGTAAAGTGAAGTAAACAGAACCAGGAGAACACTGCACAGTAAAGGCAACATTGTGCAATGATCAGCTTTGATGGACTTAGCTCTTCACAGCAATACAATGATCCAAGACAATTCCCAAAGACTTGTAAAGGAAAATGCTATCCACATCCAGAGAATGAACTGTGGAGTCTGAATGCTGATCAAAGTATACTATTTTCACAGTATGACTAATGCTGTGAAATGAGACTAATATGTCTAATAGGGAATGACTATTATTCCTTAATGACTAATACGGAAATATGTTTTACATGATTGCACATGTATAACCCACATCAAATGTTTATCTTTTATCTTAATACTTCATCTTTTTTTATCTTTATCTTTTGTCTTAGGGATGGGGAAAGTGAGGGAGAGAGGCAGAAATTTTGGAACTCACATTTTTTTAAATGAATGTTGAAATTTGTCTTTACATGTAATTGGAAAAAATACTATTTTATAAAAGAAGAGACAAGAGAGGCTGGAAGGACCTAGCATGAGATCATAGAAATAAAGATGAAAGGGACCGGAGAAGCTGTCTAACGCAGTCCTCTCATTTTTCAGATGAGGAAAGGGGCCGAGGAAACCTAGGTGATGTGCTCACAGTCATGGTCACAGAGGCAGGAAGCATAAGAGGTGGGACCTTAGTAAGATATCTGCTAGGATATCAAATTCAGAAAGTTTGTCTTTGGTCTCCCTCCTCTTAGGCAAGCATCCATCCCCCTTCTAAAGGCTTGTTCTCAAGGACTCCTGAGTTAAAATTCCACTAGAGCTTTGTCCTAAGCTGCTTACAAAGGACTCTTAGAAAAGTATGAGATATGGGGCTCTAGGAGACCAAATAACAATGGAATTATGGACACACTGACAAGCCAACAGAAGAGCTTTGGAAGGACAAGACTATATTTCAAGCACCATTTCCTGGTTTATTTCTAATTACTCCACATAGGTGGATGGCTATCTTGTCTGAAATTATCCCTATATTTGATCATATGTGCCCAATCTCATGTTCTAACCTCCCCCACCAGAGCACAAGGGTGATGATATCACAACCCAAGGCAAAATTGCAACCCCACTCACCCTTCAGTTAGTTTTATCTCCAGAGAACACAGAGGCTCTCACAGCCACTGTGTGTGTGTGATTGTAAAACGTTGTACAAAGGAGATTATACGTACAATTTTAAGTGTATGATTCATGTGACTGTTAATATATATGTATGTATTAAGTATTGTTATGAGGTATCCCTAGTTTCTCTATGCCTTTGATCATGTTAGAGTTAATACCTAATACCTAATAGATAGCATAAGAGTAATAGAAGAAACTACCCCTTCCTTTGGGGCCAACTAGGTGGTGCAGTGCTGGGCCCATAGACCCATCTTCCTGAGTTCAAATCTGGCCTCAGACACATACTAGCTATGTGACCCTAGGCAACTCACTTAACCCTGTTGACCTCAGTTTTCTCATCTGTAAAATAAGCTGGAGAGGAATATGGCAAATCATTTCAATATCTTTTCCAAGAAAACCCCAAATGGTGTCATGAAGAGTTGGACCTGACTGAAAACAACTGAACAACTAACAACTCTTCCCTTATATGGTTTGGTCAGGGTGGATGTTTCCCAAATAGGTCATAAGATTAAGAGAACCTTCTATTGCAAACATAGATCAAGACCCTCTTGATTCTCTGAGAGAAATCTCTTACATGAAATCTCTTTTGGTCTGCCTAGGCTACTAGTGCCTCCTCTCTCCCTTCAACCACCCATCCTCCATTGTATTTTTAAAACAAATTTTACACAAAGAGAGATGTAGTGTATTGTAGTGGATAGAGCACTGGCCTCCAAGCCAGGAAGACTTGGATTCCAGTGTTACTTGTCACACATGTGACTTAACTTTCTAGTGTTCTAGGTTGTACCAATCTGCCTTGTGAGGAAGTTTCTTCACTTGTTCTTTTCACTGTGAAACTGCAAGTCCAGTCCTTATCCTACATTTTAGATATGCTTATTTCTCATTCACTTATTTAATGTATTTGTTAACTTCCTCTATGGAATGTAAACCTCTTGAAGTCAGGAACTCCTTTATTTCTATCTTTTTCTTCTTGTGCCTTGCACACAGTGGACCGTTAATAAATGTTTATTTACTGATTTCTTTTCACATAAGAACTTATTCCTTATTCCAAAGCGGCCCTACTGGTGGAGCTCCCAGTGTAGACAGGCTTTGCCTCATCATCGGGACAAAGCTGAGAAGCCAACATGACAGGGAGTAGGTGGCCTAGTTTGACTAGTAGTACTTTGATGTTGTTGTTCAGTCATTTTTCAGTTGTGTCCAACTCCTCGTGACTTCCTTTGGGATTTTCTTGGCAAAGTTACTGGAGTGATTTGCCATTTCCTTCTCTAGCTCATTTTTTGAATGAAAAAACTGAGGTAAACAGGGTTAAGTGACTTGTCCAAGGTCACACAGCTAGTAAGTGACTGGCTGAGGCTGGATTTGAATTTGACCAGAAAGATGAGCCTTCCCATCTTTAAACCTGGCATTTTATCCACTGAGTCACTCAGCTGCCTTCAGAAGTAGTAGTAGGTCTTTTGGAGACTAGTCCTCAATTTTGTCTCTTATCTTTCCCTACCTGCTGATGGGAAACAGGATCACTGCTTCTGAAATGAGGAAATTATAGGAAGTGAAATGGAGCTAGAAAATCAAGCAGAAAACTCACATATCAGAGAGGGGGCTTGGGGAAGGGTTTGGGAGATGGAGAGCCAGGAATGAATGGAGGTCAAATGGAATCCTCACCAGTTTCTCATGAGGCAGTGGTGGTCAAAGAGAGGCATGGCAAGGAGACTGCAAGAAGTATGTGAATAGGTATGTATGTGTCTAAATATATATGCTTATGCATGTATGTATATATATATGCATTTATACATATATATATGAAGTATGTTGGTGATCCTCATTAAGTAACTTTATCTAGAACAAAGTTGTACAGTTATTTTGTGAATTTCAGCTTTTCAAGCATTCTTAGGACAAAGTCAAAAGATCCCAGGAGCCTTGGTACCTTAAGTTTGGGGATATAGCAAACTCAACAGCTGGTGGAAGTTGGGGATTACTTCTCTTCTATCAGGACTGTAATAGATTAAGCCAGGTGCAAAAGCCTGTAGAAGACATGATGAAAGTTAAGAAAATAATGTAGACATTACTGCTGCCCTAAGGGAGCTTGTCATCTAGCAATATAGAGTACATATTGTATACAATATAGAGTTGTAATCTAGGAATATAAAGTATAATTATATATGAGTTCCTGAGTATGAGTTTGTGACTATATGAGCTTCCAACTTTTCCTTCACTTGTGTGTTTCAGTGAAATCACATTCAAGGTTAATGGGAAATAGGGTAGATCATAACAACCCCAGTCTCATTTCTTAAAGGGATGAGGGATGCTTTGTTAGAATGGTGCTGCCATATAACTTCATCATTGATGGGGCCCTCAGAGGTCACCTCATCCAACTCATCCCTTCTACAAAATCCCTGACAAGTGGGCATTCAATCTCTATGGGAAGGAGGAACCCATTGCTTTCTGAAATAGCCTATCCCACTTCCAGATGATATCATCAATAGGAGGTTGGTTTGTTTTCTTTTTTATCAAGAAGTTTATCTCCTTGTAACTGAGATTCAAACCCAAGGAAAGTCCTGTGGCTTGAAATTGAGTATTCTTTCTACAACAATACATGGCCTTCTGCCATCAAGGGAGCACAAAATGCCTTTTTTATTGGCCTTAGGATTCATTTGTATGTGATCAAAGTCATGCCAAAAAACAGTACAGAAGCAGCTGAAGAATAAAAACAGATTCACAGAAAACTTAGCAGGAGAATTTAAAAGATGAATCTGGAAGGATAGCAAATAGATGAAAAATGGAAGAGGTCTGTTGAGATTTTTGAGAACTCTGACCAACTGATTGACCAAGATCAATCAAGCATGAATCCAGAAGATCCATGATCCAGAATATTGCTTACTTCTTGGCAGAGAGGGGAGATGGACTCAATATACAGAGGAAGATGGGAATTTTGGACACAGCCAATGTGGGAATTTGTTTTGTTTTATTCTTTTTATTTTTCAAGGGTTTTGTTTTACTTTTTTTTAATAGGACAGGTGGGGTAAAGGAGAGTAGAAAAGAGAGAGGGTAAATGATTGTTTTAAATAAATAAAATTTGAAGAGGAAGTTTGGAGGGGTGAGAAGGAATAAAGTTTCTAATCAGAAATTTTCAGAAACAATGATCAGTCCTTCAAAGGATGTTAGATTTATTTTCTTGCCTTGTGGCTGTATCAACATGTCATACCAGCCCTATATCTCTAGTCAGAGAATTCCAACCTTTTCATCCCAAGTTATCTCATAGTCTATTTGCCAGCCTTATGACCTGAGGAAAGTAACTTAACCTTTATCTGCTTCAGTTTCCAGATCTGCAAAAAAAAGAAAAGATAATAAATTTTGTACTACCTACTTCCCAGAGTTATTATGAAGAAAGTTGGTTTTTTTTTTAATAAACTGGAAATCACCATGGAAATGTGAATTAATACTAATTCCCTAAATGATTATTTTTTATTGCTGAAAAGAAATGGAATATTCTCTGTGAGAGAATGGGACCACCTTTTTTATTGTCAATGGAGTGGCTTTTATTATGAGGGCTTTATAGTGTATTGATATCATAAAACTGTAATGGTAATATTCAAGAACAGGGAATCACCAGAGAGAACCTAGGGAAGCAAGGGAGGGTAGTTGAAGTATCAGAAAGTTTGTCATGATCAAAGAGATAAAAATGGTCACAAACACAGCTGTGAGGTAGGTCTCTATTGCAGTTTCCAGTCCAATCTGAAGCCTGTAATGAAATAACTAGGGCAGCAATCACAGACCAAAAAGCAGCCTGAAGTCTTGTCAGCAGAGTTGACTAGCTGTCATCTCCTGAACCTTCAGACAGGAGAAGCACAACAGGCCAGACCCAAATCCAAGTCAAGAATAATAACAATAGTTAACAATTATATGATACTTACTATGTTCCACATAGTATGCTAAGCACTTCATAATTTTTATCTTATTCACAACAATGCTTGGAGTTAGGTATTGATATTAATTCCCATTTTATAGATGAGGAAACTGAGGCAAACAGAGACTAAGTGACTTGCCCATGGTCATACAGCCAGGAAGGGTCTGAGACCAGATTTGAACTTAGGTTTTCCTGACTACAAGACCAGTGTTCTCTCCTCTGCATCATCTAGCTCAGATGAGGACAGCAGAAATCAGACATTGCCTTGGAGCAGACCACTTTGGGAAAGGTAAAAGTTTGGAGGTCTCCAGACTGAGATGTCCCTAAGAACCTACAATAATACAGTGCAAAAAAAAAAAAAAAAACAACCCCAAAAGCCTAAATAAGAGCAGTTGTTCTTATAAACTAAATGAGGGAATTAGAGGGAAAATTGGAAAAGAAATGAGAGCTGCAGAAGAAAAAATTGAAAAGGGAATTAATAGTTTGACACAAGCAACAAGATCTCTGAAAGTTAGATAGACCAACTAGAAGCAATGATTCCATAAGACAATAGATATTAAAACAGATATTTTTTAAAAGAAAGGTATAAACAAAGTCAATAGACTAGAGAAAAATAAGAAAAAATAAAGCACAAACAACTAACCTGGAAAATAGATCAAAGAAAGATAATTTAGGAATCATTGGTCTACCTGAAAGGCATTATTCCTACCCCTCAATCCCCAAAAAAGAAAAAGAAACATAAAAGAAAATTGCCCAGATCTTTTAGAACATGCAGCAAAGTAGAAATAAAAAGGAGAAATAGAAAGACTCTACTAAGTCTAAAAGAAACCCCAAAAAGAAAGCTTCCAGGAATATTTTAGACAAAGTTTATAGGTTAAAGAAAAAAATATTGCAAAAAGATAGAAAGAAAGAATTCAATTACTGAGGAGGCTATAGGATCATACAAGATTTAGTAGCTCTACTATAAAGAAGTAGAGAGCTAAAAAAAAAAATAGAGAACTTGGTATACAATATTCCAGAAGGCAAAGAATATGGACTTAAAGGTTACATATCAAAGGATATAACTTACCCAGCAAAACCAAGTAAAATCCAACAGTACAAAAAATTGACTATAAATGAAATGCAGAATTTGTAACAATTGTTGATGAAAAGACCGTAGCTGTGTTGAAACTTTAAAGTACAAAAACAAGAGTCAAGAAAAACATTAAAAGGTAGATATAAATAAACAATAATAAGGGGCTAAACAAAAATAAACTGTTTTCTTTCTAATATGGGGAATTGATACGAGTCCTTCCTGAACCCCATCATCATCATCAAAGGTTATAGAAATAGTATAATTAGAAGAAATCTGAGAGTGGTTCTATGTCCTGATGATCTTAAAAGAAGAATGGAAAGGAAAGGGAAGAGAAATACACTGAAAAGCAGGGGGTAAAGGGGGAGAAGAGAAGAAGAGGGTAAGTTATCTCACATAATCAGCATGTTCAGGAAGAAGTCTATACAAAGAGGTAATTGTTGTTTGTCCTTCACTCTCAAGGAGGACCATGACATCAGGAAGGTGATGCCATGACATGCAAGTGAATTGGATTTAAGTGAGACAGGGCTGTGCAAAGTCACCAGCCTCACTTTCTCCTGTGGAGTCATCTGAATCCAGTAGAGAGATATAGAGATAAGGACAACTAGAGATGGTCCAGGATGCAGTGGGAGATCTTGGCCTTTTTAAGTTAAGATCTTTAACTGGTCTCACTTTGACTGGGGCAATGTCCATTCAGTGATTAAAGACTAGGTAAGAAATGAGGCAAAGAATGACCTCTTTTACCTAGTCAAAAAAACAATCCATCTGGGAAGGGAAGACCCTTAGGGTTTCTGGCCAAAAGAGAAACAATTGTTATTTACATTTATTCTGAGCCAATCAGGGACCAAACAATGGGCAACACTTCTTCCTTCCTTCTTTCTTTCTTTCTTTCTTTCTTCCTTCCTTCCTTCTTTCCTTCCTTCCTTCCTTCCTTCCTTCCTTTCTTTCTTTTTCTTTCTTTCTTTCCTTCCTTCCTTCCTTCCTTCCTTCCTTCCTTCTTCCTTCCTTCCTTCCTTCCTTCCTTCCTTCCTTCCTTCCTTCCTTCCTTCCTTCCTTTCTTTCTTTCTTTCTTTCTTCCTTTCTTTCTTTCTTCTTCTTTCTTTCTTTCACTTTCTTTCTTTCTGTCTGCTTTCCCTTCCACTCTGTCCACAAAGGATAACATATCCTTACCTACAGGTGCTCTGCCTAAGGGAATGTAAATTTTGATTACTGAAACCTCACAAGATATCTTGGGGTTTACAGGCTACATTTATTTTTTAAGGGGCATACTTTAAACCCAAACCACTCTTGACTTTCATTGATTGGCCAACAGTAGGTCTCAGGCCAAGCCCTACTTGATCATACAAAGAGGAAGGGTTAGGTGAACAGCTGATACTTGAACCTTATTCTCATTTCTACTTGTCAGTGGATAGAATATATACACCATAAGGAAATACATTTCACTAAATAGGGAATAAGAAGGAATAGGAAAGGTAAACTGAGAGAGGGATTAGTCCTAAGAAAATAAACTCTAAGAATGTACAAAATTTGCAGCAACTCTTTTTGTGGTGGAAAAGAATTGGAAACTGAGGGGGTCCTCCTTCAATTGGGGAATGGGTGAATGTTGTAATATATAAATGTGATAGGATACTATTGTATCATAAGAAATGATGAAAGGGAGACTTGTAGGAACAGAAGCAAAATAAAGTGAAAAGAACCAGGAGAATAACTTTTACAGTGGCAATAGGAATGTAAAGACAAAAACTTTGAAAGACTTAGAAAGTCAGATCAATGTAATGATCAACCAGGATTCCAGAGGATTCATGATGAAACATGCTACTCATCTCCTAAAAGCAAGGTAAAGGATTCAGAGTGCAAATTTTTATATGACCAATGTGGGTATTTGTTTTACTTGATCATTTTAAGATTTTGTTTCTCTTTCTTTCTCAAGTGGAGGTAGAGATGGGAGGGAGGAAAGGTATATTTTTGCTTATTAAAAAAATCTGGTTTTATTTTTAAAAAGTAATCACAGTATTTGACAGCTTATTGGATATGGGGGAGTAAGTGAGAGTGAGAAGTTGAGGATACCATTGTGGTTGCACATCTCACTGACTGGGAAGATGGTGGTAGAGGAAAAGATAAAGAGTTCTGACTTAGACATGTTGACTTTGATATGCCTATGGAACATCCAATTCAAGATGTCCAAAAAATAGTTGTTAATGTGGAAGGCATAGGAGAGAGGTTAGAGTAAAATACATAATCATAAATATAGGAATCAGTACAAATCTCTCCTGATCAATGAGGAAAAAATTTCAGTCAGAAATCTCTTTTGTGGAGGAAGCTAGGAGTTGTAGATCAGGACAGAAGATGTCAAAGTCCTAGGAAGTTTCATTACTAAGAATTCTGAAACCTAGGGCAATGCAGACCAGAGAATATGGGGATGGACCATAAAACCATCCCCCAAAATAGGGCAAGTTAGGCCCAGGCAGGAGAGGAACTCCCCAGGTTTGCCTGAGGAACTCAAATTATTGCCTCAGGGTTCAGTAGCTCTTACCTTCAATGATCCATGCATATCTTTCCTGTGAGTCACTCAGGATTGAATGGAGTCATATCCTCAGGGTGGTGTGTTCCCTCAGGAGTCTACCCTGTGAGTTCCATAGTACAGCTGAAGGATCCTCAAAACCTTCAATTCTCAATTCCAGAACATAGATGAGGGGAAAGCTGTCATCTCCCATTATCTCTGCCTGGGTTATAATGAGAACTTATGGCAGACATAGAAGACATTGATCTACTGGCTGCAGGAGATCAACTCCCAACTGTTCGATGTGATGACCAGATCCTGTGGAGGGAGCAACCTGATAGAAGAAGCAATTCAGTTTCTGCCAATAAGAAGTCTTTGACCCAGTGATGGCCTAGGACCATCCACAGCTGGGAGGATGGGCAGTTCAGCTGCTGCCCTAGCTTCTTTATTCCACTCAGGTCACCCATCCCACACTATAGATTCTTTTTATACAGCCCCTCATTTACTATGACAACCTCTTTTTTCTGAGTTATGGCGGTTGATTCTAAAACTTTTGAAACTATTTCAGAAACCTCACCTCTGTATGATGGGAGTTGGTTGACTGGAAGGAATGGTTTTTGCAGCAGAAGTTTATGCCTTGTCTAGGGCTTGCAAGAATCTAGTCCAGATGAGATATTTATGATGATAATAATTTTTACATCTTAAATCTCTGGGCCAGTTCACTTCAAAGACCTGGCCAATACTTAAAGCAGAATATGTGGGAATGTTACCTGCTATGAAACCCTGTTGATAACCTAAATGATCTACTAAGGCTTTGCTTCTGAAAGTTTTGCTGTGAGATTTCTGTGAAAATAGGAACATGCTTTTTGAAATGTATACCTAGAGAAGAATAGTGGAAGTAGGTCTGTGTCACAAAAAAATAAAAAAACTAAAAGGAAAAGGACCTATGTGTACAAAATTATTTATGGCAGCTCTTTTCATGGTGGCAAGAAACTAGAAATTGAGAGGATATTCATCAACTGGGAAATGGCTGAACAAGTTGTGGTATATAGTTGTGGTGGAATATTACTGAACTATAAGAAATGATGAGCAGGATGCTCTCAGGATGAACTGATGCAAAGTGAAGTGAGCAGAACCAGGAGAACAGGGTGCACAGTAACAGCAATATTTTGTGATGATCAACTGTGAATGAAAGCTCTTCTCAGCAATACAACAATCCAAGATAATCCCAAAGGTCTTATGATGAAAAATGCTATCTACCTCCTGAGAAAGAACTGATGGAGTCTGAACGCACATTGAAACATACTATTTTTCACTTTCTGTATTTTTCTTGTTTGTTTTGGGTGGAGAGGTCTATGTTTTCTTTAACAACTTGACTAATACGGAAATAAGTTTTGTATACCTGTACATGTATAACCCATATCAAATTGCTTGCCTTCTCAATGGGAGTGGGAGGGAAGTAGAGGGAGGGAAGGAGAGGTTTTGGAACTCATAATTTTTTTAAAAAATTAATGTTAAAATTTGTTTTTACATGTAATTGGGGGAAATAAATATTTTTAAGAGAAATTAAAAAACAAAGAGTAATGGAGAAAATATCTTAAGGACATACTCTGCAGAGTTAGGGCCAAGGAGAAAGAAATCCTATCTGCTTTAGACAGATGGTTAGGGAAACGGGACAGGTTGGGTCTTCTTTTTTTGAGGGGCAAATTTGTTGTTTTTCTATTAGATGCTAATGTGTAAATAGTCTGCAATAGCCAGCTTGGAGAGGAAAGAGCACAGCTTATTGGACAAAGGTCTTCCTTTCCTTCCCTAGTTGTCTTTTGAAAAACCCCACTTTTATCTGAGAAAAGAGGGAAAGGACTTAATAACAGTCTGGCCAAGATGAGATAGACTAGAAATGGGGCAGTTCCCAGGAAGAAGTTGAAGAATCATCAGGGAGTTTAAAAACTCAGGTTGTAAATGTGGCTGATCACCTGTGAAATTTGATCACTTCCTGGGTCCCCCTCACTTGCAGCACTAGGTGTGCCCTGGTAGGAATTCAGGACTGCATACTAGGTAATTTTTCCAAGCCTCTTCTGACTCGGGAATCTCTTGGCACCATATGCCTTTATCCAGCAGGCATCACTTCTGTGCTAGTCATTGCATGAGGGTGGAACAATTCTGTTTACCATATGCCAGTTTTGAGTCTTTCCTACTTATCAAAGATTTCCAGGAGATACCATAGAGTTTCACACTTAATTTCATTCTGTCTTGAATGATTCTATCATTACTGTTGAGTCTTGCTTCCCCAACTAAACTATAAATTCTTCAAGGACAGAGACTGTTCATTTCTCTGCAGAGGTGTACTGGTCAAAGTTTAACACCTGACTCTTTTTTTAAAACATTCACAGGACACACTTTAAGTTGAATCTGCATTTTTAATATTTTCTCCTTTATCTTCTTACGTCTATATGATCGACAAAATAAACCAAGCCCTGATTTGTTATTGTTGTCCAGTTGTTTTCAGTTATGTCTGTCTCTTTGTGATCCCACTTGGGGTATTCTTGGCAAAGATAGTGGAGTGGTTTGCCATTTCCCTATCCATCTCATTTTACAAATGAGGAAACTGAGGCAAGCATGGTTAAGCATCTCACCCAAGGTCACACAGTTAGTAAGTCTCTGAAGGCAATTTTCAACTCAGAAAGATGGATCTTCCTATTGAATCCAGACCTGGAACTCTATCCACTGTGCCATCTACCTGCCCAGCACTACTTATTTCCTCATGCTGAAAATTTGACAATTGGTTCTTTCAAGCCTATGTGATCTGGCTTCAATACATAGCTACTTCTCTGCATCCCACACAGCATCTGGCACAGGGATGGACACATTGGAGATGTTCCATAAACCCTATTGATTGGTTAGATATGGTATACCTCTTGGACACACATCTCCTTAGCTACATCATTACACTCAGTCCGATAATTTCCTTCAAATCCCCCAAGGATCTTTCAGCACATTCATTTATCCCTTCATTCACGTAATCAAAAATGTTTATTTAATTCCATATATTTCCTTAGTAGGGGCAGCATGGCTTAGTGATTAGAGAGCTGGCCTTAGAGTCATGGTCATGAAGGTGGGCTTAAATTCCAACCCTGAAAATTATTGTGTGACCCAAGGAAAGTCATTTAACCTCAGTGTGTCTCAGGTACTCTCAGGCACTCTATCCCTACTAGGAATTTTTTTTCTAAGCCATAGACTGGTTGACGGAGGAAGTTATCACACAGAGTTTCTTCTAAAATCTCAGATGTTTCAAGTATTCACAAAAGTATATTGAGACACATGTTTAAACACACACATATACACATGAACATACACTTAGGGTAAATCAGTCCCTGCTCTGGACTTCAGTTTCACATATCCTTTGATTATCCTAATGTTTCCTCCCAGAATAATGGGATACCAGGGGATAGAAAGGAAATACTTTGATTCACACACCCATCCCTCCATCCCTCTCTCTTCCCCATGCCGCTCCAGTAAACAGTACACGGTAAAGGTTGATAGTATTGAATACCCACAGGAGATGCAAATGACCAGATTCACAGTTCTCTTTCCAGATGAAACTTTGGGATTCAGTTTATTAGGTAGAATTAATGGCCTTTCAAACACAGTGACAGAAGCAAAATACCCTGATTACAGTTTTAGGCATGGCTTTAGCAGCACCAGGCCTCAGGATCACACCTCTGAGTTAGCATCACACAGGAAAATTTTTGCAAACTGGCTCCAGGAAACAAAAATCCTCAGGAAAATAAGATAGATACAATGGCTTTCCATTCTCCTTTAAATGGGATAAACTCTTTTCCCCAACTTTCCCCAACCCCTAAAAAATACTAATAAATAAAGAGAAACTCATTCTTAGCAAAAGTCTATGTCCATAAACATTCAATTCTTCCACATCAATTTCTATTGAAGGAAGCATCATCACAAGTTTCATTTTTCCTATTCACTAGGAAAGGCCTCTCATTTCGGGAGTAGAGGGACTTGGGGAAGAAGTGGGGACAGACAGATTTCAGGGAAGCAAGAATCCACAGGGCCCAACACTGTGACAACCTCAATGTCTGCAGCCACAAAGACCCCACTCAGACATGAGTCAGATGTAAGGGTACCCATCCTTGGGGACTCAGAGGCTAAATATTCAGCAGGAAATGAGGGGAAAGCAACCACATAAAGTATGCACCACCAGGTAAGACAAGGAGCAGGAGGATTCCAGATGTTTCCACTGGAACCTATGCACACCCAACATTTCTTGCATGGTTGTTTTCAGGGTTTGGGTTTTTTTATTTTGTTTTGTTTTTTGCATCAACTTGAAACTGTACTACAGAACAACCCGTTTTTGACAGTCACTGAGATTAACTAATAGATTTCTTTAAAATATATATTTATATGTATACATGTATATCACAGGTAAACCAAAAGAAGGTTTTTAAGAAGAGTTATGGCTTTCTAAAGGAACATTCAGACAAGTCCAGAAAGAGAATCACAACATGCAAAAGAGTTCACTCTACTAAGGCAGCTCTGATGCCTGTCTAAAACCAACCCAGGCAGAGTTGCCTTTTCTCAGAAGCAGCCAGAAATAAGAGGCCTTATACAAGTGCAAACTGTTGTTAGAATCATTCCTCATGGTGGAGAACACTGTGGCAACCAGCTGGCAAGGCTGAGAGAACTAGATCTGGCTCCAACATGGGCCATATTGGCTGGTAGGTGAGGGGAGGAGGTAAGGAGTTCTCTTTTTCCTATGAAAAAGCCCAAGGGTCACCAGTCCGAGATTTGAGCTAGCCTGTGAGAATGTGATTGCTCAGCCTCACCACATTTCTGGTTTACTAGGACCTCAAACTGAGAGAAGGTTGCAGAAATTGCTGGCTCAAGAGGCACACTGGCCAGAAACCATTGTGAGCTGTCTGTTCAGGACCATTGCTGTCCTGCCTCCCAATTTCATTCCCACAACAGTCCTACTTGTTTTCTCAAATAAACTCTTACCCCATGAAATTCTTGGTACCACACAAAACTTAGGGTAGCCAAAGGTCAAAGATCCATGCAAACCTAGATAACTATTTCAAGACAACTCCTGATGAGTGCTCCCGCCCATCAGCAAACAAACTAGAAATCTATCTCTGGAGGTGGAATAGGTCAAGTATGCTCTTGTCCCCCTCCCCCCCTCCCCCAAAAAAACCTTCTCAACCTTAAGTTATTCAAAATAGTCTCCTCCCTGCATTTGATATTACAGGTCTACCCCAATCAACTTCAATATCACTAACAGTGGTGACAAATCTTTCTTTGGTTCACCAATCTCAATCCTCATTGGTATGGGTACCAGACTAGGAAGCAGATAATCTATTCTCTTGCATTTCAGACCCAGGAACATGAACTTGAACATTTGACCTCTTTGTGCCTCAGTTTTCTCCCTCTTTTAAATGAGGATGATAATCCCTGCCCTTCATATATCACAAGGACGTCATGAGGATCAAATGAATGCCAGGAAGAGGATAAAGGGCTATAGCAGATACAAAATATTGTTACTGGTATTATTATTATCTGCCTTGGGTATCAACTTTGCGAAAATGGACTCTACCTGCACTCTTCTCCATGAGCAAAGCACATTATCCATTCAGTAAATGAGTCTGTTCCCTCTGACACCAAGTGCATGGCCCATGGTGTTGGCAGAAGAAGTAACCATGTAAGGAGTCTGCTAGGACACCAGTATGGTATAACAGAAAGAGCATTGGACTAAGCAACAGAACACAGTGGTATTAGTCCTACTACCTCATCTATAAAATGAAGAGGCTTTACCTTCAAGATTCCTTCCAGTTTCTTCCAGATCCTGGGAATCTGCCTATAAAATTAGGATAAAGCATATCCTTTCTACCTCACTTAGTGCTGTGAAAATCAGATGGGATACTGGAAGTGAAAAATGTAAAAGGCTATAAACATAAATATAATGGGTTGCTGTTGCTCATTTGATAAGCACTCCTCAGATAAGAGGACCAGGCTCAGAAGCAAGTCTGGCTACTAAATGTTTCTTCCCCCTCGAGCCCAGCCCAAGTTTGGGACCAGCATTAGGAGCAGAGGCGGAGAAAGAAGAAGAGGGAAGACACCCTGGTGCCAGCATTTTGTCAGTACAGAATCTTCCCTGAAAGAAGTGTGAGTAGATAAAATGAGAACACACTCTCTTCCTCTTATGAAAGAAGGCTGACTCTCAGGAGAATTAATTAGTTTATACATACAGTCCTGAAAGCAGGAATCTTTCCTTGACAAATCAACCAATTTCATGTATCAATGGATTTCATGTATAAATGAAACGTCCTCTAAACAAAAAAACTTTTTTTATCTATTTTGATCATTTTGGAGGGAAATTTCCCTAAAATGGACTACCATATCTTTGTCTTCTTAAACAGAGGATAAAGGACATGATTTAATCTTGTCTTGTTAACTCACTAGACATTTTGCTACTGTTTAATTTAGTGAGAGGCTATCTTCAATGACTTCACATGTCCATTTTGACCAGGAGAGGCCATTTCCTTACTTATTTCTGGATTCTTATAGGCATTCCCTATAATTTTAAGTTGCCAGATCTTTTTTCCTTGTTTTAATAAAACTCTAATACCTCCTACAGGAAAAGTCATCCATCAGGACGCTGGGGCTTCAGTACTTCCTGGAGTACCCTCACCCTCTCCACTGGTGTAAGGATCCACTCCCTGAGGGAGGGAAACTGGGGAACAGTGCAAGATGGGGCTGAGGTAGGAACCCAGTTCTCATAGTGCTATGAGTGCTCAGTTCTCATTTCTATGCTAGTGTATGAGGAAGGAACACATGGGAAGGGAAAGGGATTTTTACCTTGCAAGGTCTAATGTCCCCTCTAGTGTTCTGTTTAATGCCTTGATTCCAACCTTTGTGTTTTCAACCTGCAGATTGTAGTGGGCAGAGCATTTGAACTAGGTGTCAAGGGGCTATAGTCCCAGTTCTGCTACTAACTCTCATTCTTGTCTTTGTACATGCCTTATTATTCAGCCAGATCAGTTGCCTCACTGCCCCAGGATATCATGCTTACTCCTGCCTCTGGGCATTTATTCATGCTATTTTTCCCATGTGAAATATCCTCCTTTTCTTTTCCAAATCCTACTTCTCTTTGTGCTAAATGAAGTCCTCCATCCTCAATGAAGTCTCCTCTGACCATGCACTCAGTAAGCTTTTGATAAAATATATTTTTAAACAAATGTCCACCTTAGCCCAGGGTTTTCCCACTTTGGAGCTCCTAAGCCTCATGTGTCCCAATTATTTGCACTCATCATATATGACTTTGTACTATATTCTTTTTCTGATGTGTATAGGCATGTCTTCTCTCTCACCCTGGACCACAAGACCCATGAGAGCAGTAACAATGTCTTTTGCATCTCTATATCCTCCCAGCATCAACAGCAATGTCTTACATTTAGTAGGCATCAAATAAATATTTGTTGATTGGCAAATATTTTACTTTGTGAATCCTTGGGCAAATCACTTAGCTAACCTATGCTTCAGTTTTCCCATGTGTAAAAATGGGGAAAATAATATTTTTCCCTTATCTACTATGCAAGGCTGTAGTGACCATCAAATAAGATAATGCACCTTATTCGGGATTTGAGAAGCATAAAGTACTATACAGATGTAAAAGACGACGACGACGACCATGATGATGATGATGATGATGACAATGACAACTGTTTGAGGAGAGCAGTGATTTGGGCATAAGATTACAGGACAAAAATTATCAGCTCTACCCTGTTACTCCAGTATTGCTAAGTAAAGCTCCAGAGGAATCTGTAAGGCCTGGTGCTAGCTGCCAGGGTATGCTAAGAGTTGAAAGGAATTTACCCTAATCCCAAAAGCAAGTAAACCTGGGGAGGTTTCTGCTGGAGAAAGGGGAAAAGTAGTAAAAAAAAAGACTGGCTTGACCTGAGGGATTCTTGCTGTGCTGGCTCAGTGTTGGCTGGGTGTTTGACTTACAAAAGAGCTGAAATAGCCCTGAGGCTATGGGTTGGCTCACCTAAAAACTGTAAACACTCGCTGGAGCGAAGAAGCCAATGAGAAGCTATAATTTAGGGAGAAAGCAACAGGAAGCTCAAGGAAGAAAGCAGCCTGGCAAATTACTTCAGTGGCTGTGTGAGGAAAGTGAATGGTAGCCTCTGAGGAAGAGGAGATTAGCCAGGATGTAACCCTAGGTGCATGATTTGTTCAAGTTATGAGTTTTCCCTCCTTCACCAGTTGGTGTGGGTACCTGTGGGAGAGTGTTCCCTTGTGTGTAGGAGGACTGAGGACTTACGTCTACATTCCTTGGTTTTTATTCAAATAACTGCTTTGCTTATATCGTAAAAGTATGTTCTTCTGATTCCAAAGAAGAAACCTTGGCTTTTTAGATGCTTTGCCAACAGAGCAACAGCTATGACCAGTTCTTTCCAACCTGAAAAGGACTTGAATACAGAACTGGCAAAAGATTTTATGTCTTTTGTTAGAAAATCAACTTGGCTAAATTTGCAGTGGCCAGTGATCTTAAGGTTAACTATCAGGTGATAAAATCCTTTGGCCCCTCATGAACTCATGAAGACTGGCATGAAAGGGTATGAAATGCATGGAAAGATAGTGATTTGTGCTGGAGGAGGGAGCACCCACATAGATCTTTTGAAACTTTGAAGTAATGAGTAATGAAATGTTATTTGTCCTTCACTGGGTTTAAAGTTGACCTTTGAGTAATTTGCCCTGATTTCCTTTTCTTAAAGCTTATAGATTTAGAAAACAATGTAGAAAACAAATGTCCTTTGACATTTGGGAAGCCTTCAATATAATACTTGCTCAGTGAATACATTATAGACACAAAGAAGCAAGAGAGATATGCTATATGGCCATGCATCATGGAACACCACAACTGTTAAAGAATCAAAATTGCAGGCTGCCTATATGGCAATGGTAAAATGCATTGGTAGGTATAAGCAGGCTGCAATATATCTCCAACAACACATAATAGAGAGGGCACCAGACTTGGAACCAAGATCGAAGTTCAAGTCTTGCCTCAGATTTACTAGCTGGGCAAGTCACCTAACCTCTCTGTACCTCAGTTCCTCATTTACAAAAATGGGTGGGTTGAAATCAATGTGTTTCTAGGGTTCCTTCCATCTCTATCAAGGACATGTGTGGCTGAAAAATTAGGTAAGTTAGACATGTGAGGATAGCAAAGGATAACTGATGGGCAGCTTAAGTGCTGCACTGTAGTAAGATCCTTGAAATATAAAGAGCCCCAGGGGAAGGTGTCCTGAGCATATTAACAGTGTGGAAGAATTCAAGGACTATCCTTGGGGAGGATAAGAAAGCATAGGATGTTTGAGTCAGTATCCACATCAATGCAAGTTTCTAAGTATAGTGGAAGAGAATAGCAGTGACTCATAGACCCTAGAAATCCCAATGGACTGGTTGACATAGTGGAAATTTGCTATGGGGAAGGCTAACTGTCCTCACTGTAGGGCTCCTGAGAGATCCACAAACCCAGATGAGAATCCCGGAGAGGTTGTCAGTAGGTGGAAAAAGCACTGGTATCTGGAGAGAGAGAAGACGTGGGAAAATTGACAGTTCCCAATACCCTCTCCTAGGCCTTAGGTTTCTTTTCGTGTAATTCATTCACATAGGGCTTCTTGTTTGGGAATTAAATACCACCTCCCCATGACTTATCCCATTCAGTCAGCTTGAATGAACCAAGTGAGGTGATTCAGTATTTCTCTCATATTCTATTTCTCCCCCAATGTGAACACCCTTTTGCTGCACAGGTATAAGCATCTACAGCAATGCCACCATTTACCTAAAGGACAATTTAAGGAGCTGGGGGAGAGGGAGGGATAGTTCAACTATTCACTGGAGAGAGAAAGAATCTTTTGTTTTACTAAATATTAGGTAGGGAATAGGAAGCGTCTATTTAAGCACCAAGTGACTCACCTGATACACTTAAAATAGTATCTGATTGACCAAAAAAATCAATTTACATACCACTTTTCAAGAAAATACCTAGCATGCAAAGGGAAGTAAAAGAAAAGCCTCACTAGAATAAGACTCAGCCCTCAACATACTTCATTGGCAATTAACTTTCAGATCTCAGTGTCACTAAACTACACACACACACACACACACACACACACACACACACACACACACACACAGAGTTCTCCCTACTTTCACCACCCAGGTAGGCTCTCATGCCCTTAGCCTCCAGTGTGCCTCCTGAATCCTCTCTCATTGCACTTGCCCTTTCAGAGCCCATGTTGGAGCACTGGGAGCTCGTTAATAAATTGCTAACAGGGCTTTTTGTAGGGTTACAAATCCCCCACACGTATTTGCTCCAAGATACACACAGGGCAAAAGCCTTGGCCTAATGGAGAGAGAATCCTTAGGGAATGAAGGAATTGGTGGTGAGCTATTGTAGAAAGACCACTGGATTAAGAAGGAGATGGACAGGATTAGAATCCTGATTCTGCTACTAGTTAGCTATGTGACCTCTCTAAACCTCAGTTCTATTATCTGCAAAATGAAGTGATTGAATTAGTTGATAGCTAAGTTTCCTTCCAGCTCTAAATCCTATGATTGTCCAGATGAAGAAAAAGATGAGCCAACCTCCCATACCCCATGGGGAATGGAAATTCTTGTGAAGGCAGCCCACAAGATAAGAACATTACACAAGCTCTTGGGGGGATGAAGATGGCTCTCCAACTCCATGGGGATTAAACCTAGCATAAGGTAAAGTAAGGCTTTTTTAACAACCAAGAAGCTTCAGAGAGAGGAATAATCAAAAACTAAACTGATAAAGTGAGTACAGTTAGTTACCTGAGCTAGGAAGTGAGTGAACATTCACACAGTTCAAAATACCTCTGCCATCTTTAATCTGCCCAACTTGGAAGGAAGACCAAGAGGGTTCAATAATAGAAAGCCACTGGGTTCTTAGGGTCTAGAAGGATAGCAAAAGTTGGGAAACCTAAGTTTGACTTGTAGCTCCACTGACATCTATCTACTACCTATATGACCCACAGTGTTACCATGCCACTATGTGACAACTCATTTCCCCTTATCTTAGCCTCAGTTTCCCCACATCTATAAAATGAGAGGAATGATCTCCAAGAACCCTTTCATCCCTAACATTCTATGCTCTATAGCCACTCATGATCTGAGGCAGATTTAAGGGGGTTATGATTATTGTCAGTCATCAAGGGCACAGAAAAATGTCATAGCTGGGCTTGATGCCAGCCCAGGAACAAGGGCTATAGTAAAACAAGGAGTCAAGGTATCCCCAGTTACATAGATATCCTCTGATAATGTTTACTATAAAATTTTGGAATAATCTCTTTGTTCTCTCTGAAGTAAACTCAGAGAGTGCCTCTTCCTATGTCAGCAAAAGCCAGCCAAGGCCGACTCTACACTCCTTAAGGAGACCTTTAACCTAAGACACTATATCTTGAATAATGAGACTTTCCTTTGTATCTTATTATCTATAGACATATACTATGTTATGGCATATTAGTGGTAAAGAAAATATAGACATCTTGGGTCGTAATTTCTATGTGAAACTTTGTCAAACTCTGTTATCTTGTTGTATTTACAACCTATGCAATTAGGAAATTCCTTTCTAATGGTCTAGTTAGTCACTTAGGGAGATCATGAATCTGAAGGACACAGAACACTTCTTTGTCCTAAAACATATTTAAGGCTGCCCAATTCTTTGTATCGGTAGCCAGAACATTTCTGGCTCCATAATGCATTATGTTACCGTTGTCTTTAAAAGGGAATTGGTTAATTAATTAATTAAATCATAAAATGTATGCATTTAGCCTGTTGCCTTTCTTCAACCAAGTTTTCAGGTCAACACCTCAGAGCACAGAATCAGCTTTAGCTTTCTGGAGGATTTACTAAGGCAGATAGAGAGGAGGAATAGGGGCTGACCACTCTTCCCTTTAAGGCAGTTCCAGCCCTATGGCCTTCAATGGCCTTGGGTTCTCTATAGGTTTCTATGCTCTGGACTCTTGAAATCCTTGTTTTGTTTGCTTTCCCCCTAGCTTGGATATTATTGATGGGGTTCAGACTCTGGGAACTTCCTTGAGCTCCCCTGGAATTTCCTCACTTAACCTGGCTTTTCATACTCAAATTGAGCTCTCTTTGCTTCTCCTCACAGAATCTGACTTTTCATACTCAAATTGAGCTCTCTGTTTCTCCTCACAGAATCTGGCCTTTCATACACAAATCTGTGATCAATGTCTGTTATCCCTTGCTTGCCCTACCTGCTTCCCACCTAGGTGCCCCGAGTCTGATGTTTGTTGATTCTCCTCAAGACCCTTCCTAAACCCCTCCTCCCATCACCCTGGACTACCACCCCCACCCAGATCTTTTCTATACTCTTTTCTGTATTTAAGTTCCATCTTGCCTCCATGAAGATGCTCAGATCCAATCCAGCTCAGACTCTGTCTAGCTGGGATTCTATCTGGCCCGCTTGTGAATACAAGCGTTACAAACACTTAGGCTCCTTAAGAGGCAACCCAATTAGGCGAATCCTTAATAAACTTTGTTTTCTTTGGCTTTAAGAAGGCTTGAGTCGAATTCATTCGAGCACCACCCAGACCGTTGATATTTTCGGTTCCCCCATTACCCTAAACCTCTTCATTATGATCTTGAAAAGTCTCAAATCTTGGCTGGACTAAGCTAAGGAAGAAGGGTCTGTCCTTCATTTCACAAGGAGAATTATGGGATGAACAGGGCTCATCTGGAAGTCAAGTGGTGGAAGAGACAGTTTCAGAGTAGCCCCAGTTAGATCTAGGGGTGCCTGGTCTACTAGAGAAAAAAGTAAAACCTCAAATGACTGTTGTGCCCTAGAATCTATCTAGGAAGACTGTTCCTAGAATCTGGTTCGTATCTGCCTATTATTACCATATGGGTTAAGGAAAATGCCTACCCCTAAATGCTTAATCCTCTCATTTGTTTCCAAAGCAAAGCTGCCATCATATACACTATGGTGGGAAGAACTATGTGTCTCATTCCCTGCCCTGACCATGCATCCTTGACCCTTATCAACTCAGTGACAGATACCATAAGCAACTCAGCATTCCAAAATTAAGTTACCATCATTCTGCACCAATCATGCCTATTGCAAAATGTCAGAATTGAGGAAGTCACTTTACCTCAGTTTCCCTATCTGTCAAGCAGGGGCAATAATACCTGCTGGGAGTATTTTCTAATACAGTCCTAGTGGGTATGGGCCTGAAAGATGTCCAGTCTCAAGGGCAGCATGGAGGCCATCTCTTGAGGGGCAGGCTTTGGTAGGTCAAATTGTATGCTCTTCCCTTAATATGCTACAAGCCTATAGACAAAGGGCGACCTTCAAAGAGGGGAGAAGTCCCCAAAAAGCAGCCTGAGGAAATATGGATTGGTAAGGTTAGCTTGAAGTTCTCCCTCCTTCCAGAGAACAGATATAGGCTAGCCCAACGTTTGAAGCCTAGGTCAGAGCAATCCTCCACATAGCAGCAGCAGCAGCAGCAATGTGCCAGGAGGCCACAGACTGGCCAAGGGCCCTGGGCTTCTGGTTTCTTGAAACATGAATTAGGAGAAAGCTGGCAATTTTCCTCAGAGTGAAAAAGGAAAGCCAGAATTACACAGAACTGTTACTGATAACTTCAGTAATTATTTGTTATGTGTATATGTGTGTGTGCATGTGCACGTACATGTGTGTGTATGTGTGTGTGTATGTATGTGTGTGCAGTTTTGATCTTTGACTTCATTGGTATAAAGAACTCCTCCTAATGCAGATCAGTGACTATTATCCTGCTTCAAGTTTCAAAGAGTTTCTTGGAGCACTAAAAGATTAGATGACTTGCCCCATGATCATACAGTCAGTATGCTGAAGAAGAAGGGTTTGAACTTGAATCTTCTTGATACTTAGGTCAGTTATCTATCCACTAGGCCATGGTGCCTCTTAGTCACTGAATGGTTAATATTTTTAAATAAATGGAGGAGGGGTGGGGTGAAGAGAAAAGTATAAAAAGCCTTATTGTGCTAAATCTTGCATTCTCTCAGTGATCCTGAGATAAAGACAGGGAAGGCCTGGCCCCTGGGCTTCTTTCTGCAGGTAAACAGACTTGCTGCTGTTTTCTCAGTAGCAACTATTAGAACAGTCATGTCGAGGAAGTTCCTGATAACCACACCTCTTACACGATGGCAAATATTAACCTCTAACTTCTGATTGCACCTCCAGCTCCATCCAAAATGCACCCATGCCTAAGTCACAGATTGACTCCAACCTTGGCCACAGATTGATCTCTAATCTTGGCTCACCATCACACAAGCATGAGCTAATTGTCATAAGACTAGACAGTATGGATGGCTCACTGTAAACCCCATTCTCCACTATTGGGGAAAAAATGATTCTAAGTTTATGTCCTATTGGTGACTAATTAGGTACCGTAGCCTCGTCACTAAAGAATGGTACATGCAATTTTTGGTTAACCTCTTTCTTACCTCCATTATCAAGCAGGATAAAAATAGAATCTGGTTCCTATCTACCTGTTATCACACCATTTGAGTTAATGAAAATGCCTGCCCCCAAATGCTTAGTCCTTTCATTTATCTCCAAAGCAAAGTTGCCATCATACACACTATGGTGGAAGAACTATGTGTCTCATTCCCTGCCCTGACCATGCATCAACTCAGTTGACCTTAATCAACTCAGTGACAGATACTATAAGCAACCCAGCATTCCAAAATGAAGTTACCATTATTCTACACCAATCATGCCCACTGCAAAATGTCAGAATTAAGGAAGCCACTTTACCTTAGTTTCCCCATCTGTCAAACAGGGACCTACTGTACCTAATTCAAAATATTGTTTCAGTACCAAAATAAGACAATAAGCAGAGAACTATATCCCTAGACAGGTATGGCCTCAGGCAAATCATATATATGGACTCTCCCTTCCCCCAGTATTTATAAACAAGTGAAATCAAGTTACAGTGGCCATCAAGGGCACTGTTGGAGAGAAAAAGGATAAGAAATGTCACAAAAGGGAGTCATGACGCCTGAGGGAGGAGTGGGAACAGACATCTAGCCCCAGCTCCTCCTGGTGCAGGACGGGGAAGGAAGTGGTTCATAGGTGGGTGGTATAATTTGGAGCCTTGAGTCTTTGAAAGCACCAGATGGCAGGGTTGGCCAAGCCTTTCTCCCCTACTAGGTGCCTCCCTGAAACACTGCCCAGCCACCTGGTCTCTATAGCTATGTGAGACCCTGAAAGCACAGACCCCCAGGTCATCACCTCAATTCTTTGTATTCTAGGGGCAGCCCTGAAGAGATGTGAAAGCCTTTGGAAAAGCATGAATCTCTGTACAACGCATGGCCTTCTCTATTCTTATTCTTGGCATGAATATTGCCCAGAGAACAGGTGCGGTATCTGGGGTCTCATGAAAGAAGAAGTAGCTCCCTCTGCAGAACACAAGGCAAGAGAATTTCAAGGACAGCCAGGATAGAGGGGAGATCTCTGAAAATCCTTCTCCAGGTGGCAGAACTTGGGCAGAAAGGACATGTGTGGAGGAAGAATACAGGGACCCAGGACTGTGAGTCACCACCAGTGATGAAAGAGCCAGAGACTACACTAAGGAAAACAACTAGAGCTGGATTCTAACTTAGAGTCCACCACTTAACAGCTGTGTGACCTCGAGGAAATCACTACCCCTCTCTGGGCCTCAAGTTGATTCTACTGTCAAATGAGAGGGTCATACTAAACAAGCTCTAAGGTCCCTTTCAGCTCTGACATTCTACAAGTCTAAGATGGGATATCTAAGTTCTAAGGCAATTGATAAGGGGTCTATACCACATAGAGTAACCCCAAAGTGAGGCAGGGGAGAGGAAGGAGGGAAGAATGGTACAGTCATAGGCAGGAGGCAAACACTATGTTTACATACTAGCACACAAGCATAGCTAACTTCTACCAGGCTCCATATCCATAGCTGACACCCTCTGAGTCTGATCCATGAAGATCATTAATCTGAAAGAGGGGAGAATCAGTCTTTAGGATTTCTTCCTTGTCTTTTAGCAAGACCCAAAAGAACGGTTAATAATGCTGGTGTCTGACAGACAGGACTAACTCCTCCCACCAAGGCAGCCCATGTTAAGTCAAGCTCTTTAGGGTCTGGAGGCATTAAATTGTTCACTTTAGAATCATGTTAGTTGACCCTCCAGGGCATCCAAATATATCTAATAAATATCCCCTGGTTGAAATAGAGCTGAGAACAAGAAGGCAGATGAGAAAATGAGCTGCTATTTTAACACTGGCCTTGGAAATCTTGGTTTAGTTGGCTGATGTGGCTTATTTCCTTTCTCATATTTCAAACCCCAAGTTAAGCCTGTAGGCACTGAGAAGAAAATAAAGTTTGTTTAGTTTTAGAAAAAAAACAACAAAAACAAACAAAAATACCTATTTAGTCAAAGAGCCTATCCAACAGGTAAGCCCTGAACCAGAAAAGTCAGTCTCGCTGGGTGACCTTGATGAAGGTCACTTTCTCTAGGCCTCAATTTCTGCCTCATAAAAAGAGACAGTTGGACGGGATGATCTCCAAGGTCCAACTGAGCTGTGATATTCTATGGCTCTATAATCAATATTGAAAAATCACTAAAAGCCCATCATAAAATTCAGAAAAGCAAACCACTGAAAGAAATCCCACATGTGCTTAAAGTCCTTACTCCTGCACTGCTCCCCTTTAGTGATTTTCTGAAGCTGTGAAATAGCCATGACAGCTTGTGCTCACTCAGTTGCTAAAATTTAGCAACAATGTGCTTATTCTAGGCTTCCCCTCCTCGCTCAGGCAATGGACAAGCTGGAAGCTTCCTCCCAGGGACTTATCCACTGGGCATATGGGTGGGTTGAGGATAAGGAGGAGTAATAACACTATTAACAAGGGTGACTTTACCCCATTTCCCCATTTTCTTCCCCACCCACCCCAGAGTGCAGGAGGTATGAAGCCCTGGCAGATATGGCCCCACTCTTCAAAAACTATTGCATAAATGCTGGGTTTGGCCCTCTTCTCCACAGTATGTTTCCCTGCTGTCCTCTGAAGCTAGAAGGAAAGAAGAGAGGAGTGGACTGGAAAAACAGGCTGGCCGGCTGCCTGCCTCCTCAGCAGCAATTGCAGGTGCCCGTGTGGACTCGGAGGATGCCTCGGCTGTGCAGGTGGAGAAAGTTAAAGATCTCAGATGGCATGGCATGGAAGCCAGGGCGAGGCTTCACATTGTCATAGTAGTGGTGGGTAATGAAGAGTCCTGAGGGGTTCATGGGAAAGGCCCAGAAGCCAAACAAGTGAACCTCCTCACAGAGCTCTAGAGCTGCTGTCACCAGGATGAGACCTGTGCTGATGCGCTTGGCACGAACACCAAGGTTGAGCCAGTAGCGAGACACGTTGATCAGATACTGAGGGTGGAAATAGTAGACTGCTTGTGGCGACTCAAAGTCATCCAGCACGTACTTGACTCGGATGGAAACGTCAGTATTACGGGTGTTGTAGAAAGCCGGAAGAAGCACCGAGGCATTCTCATAGACCTGCAACACCTGGTAGAAAGGTCGCCTCCATTTCTCCAGCTTGTGGAACCTGGGCAAGAGCAGAGAGACTGAGCAAGATGTGAGGAAATGTGAGACTTTTTATTTATCCTAATTAGATGTCATCTTTCTAGATTTGGCTCAACATTCTAGACTGGTAAGATCTTATCAAGGAGGTTGTAAATTAAGCCAGGCTGACCTGGGTTGGCTCATGGCCAAAATATAAAAAAGACTGTTTTGGGGAGATATTATGATGAAAAGGGAATCTGGTGCACAATCTAGGTGCAAAGAGGACATCATGGTACAGCAGAAAAAGCCCAGTATTTAGACCTAGAGAATCTTGGTTCAAACCCTACCTTTGGTGCTTATACTAAGTATATGACCTTGGGCAGGTCAATTAACTTCTCTGCGTCTCAGTTTCCTTATCTGTCAAATAAAGAAGTTGGGTTAGATGATCTTTGAGGAACCTTCCCTCTCCTTTCTCTAGATCTCACACCTAAAATGCCCTCCCTCCTCACCTAGACTTCCTAAAATCCCTCTCTTCAAGATACAGTTCAAGTTGCACCTTCTACATGATCCCTCATCCCCCCACCTGCTAGAGTCCTTCCTTTCTAATGACACTTGTATTTATAGAAATGCACATTTACGCTGTATCTTCTTTCATATGTATTTGCCTTCCCTTTTTGAATATAAGCTGCTTAGAGGCCTAATACAGTACCTGGCATGGAGCAAACAAAAAATGTTTATGGATTGATTCATTGATTCCAGCTCTAAGTCTATGTCCTACTAAAATAGCTATATGATAGGAGAGCAATTAGCTTCATTATTCTGAGACTTGGCTTCCTAATCTCTAATATCCCATGAGGCCCAGCTCTAACATTCACTAACCGTATACCTCTGGGCAGAGTCCTATGAGCATCAGTGTCCCCAGATATATAATGGAAAGAATACTATCTCACAGGGTCACTGTAAGGGAAGCACTTCTACATAAATGTGAGTTCTTTATTTGTGGCATTGATTCTTCCCTCTTCTTATAAAAAAGATTATAAACCAAGTCTCTTTTTTCATAGCTTTGGGAATCAAAGTCAAGTTCGCTGATCTCTAGTGTATGGCATTATTTTCTCTATTTCACCAGATAGTTAACGTGGTAGAGGAGGTAGACAGCTGACCCCAGAGCCAGTAACACCTATTTTAAGTCCTGCCTCTGACACAACCTGGCTGTGTCACCCTGGGCAAGTCACTTTCTGTTTTTAGGCAGCTCTCGAAGTCTCTAACTTGCCAAACAGCTGCTGTCTGCACCAGAAGAAGGTAGATTTCTATATCAATGAAATCAGAGGTCTTCTCTAAAAAAAGATAACTAACAGCATGAGACTAGGCGATAGTGGTCATGAATGAAAATAGAGCCAATGTAAGTGCTCTGAGAAGTCAGAGGAGCAAGTCATTCAGGAGGTTAGGAATGGACCTGGAGTCAGAAGTGCCAGTTTTGTCCTTAAGTTTGTCCTCAGGTTCTATAGTTGTCAAGATCTTCCAAGGTATTCATCATCCCTTCTAGGTGTGCACAGGTTGCAAATTCCATAAGCGAGCCATCTAAGTCATTCATGAAAATGTTTAATTGTGCAAAACTGAGGCCAGATCCGTGTCTGGTGATCTTTTTCAAAAAGAAATTGACCTATTGATGACTACTTTTTGAGTCTAGGCCAATCTACTGGTCCCTAAATCTACTAATTGTCCATTTCTCACTTTTCCTCTTCATTTTTCACTGGCTGTACCCCTTGGGTTCAACTTT